>NC_088213.1:727490-747490 GCF_036934945.1 Oncorhynchus masou masou | reverse complement strand
GGTTTAAACATTACATCAGATCAGACCCCATACTGGTTACAGACTAAAACAGGTATGGGTTTAAACACTACATCAGATCAGACCCCATACTGGTTACAGACTAAAACAGGTATGGGTTTAAACACTACATCAGATCAGACTCCATACTGGTTACAGACTAAAACAGGTATGGGTTTAAACACTACATCAGATCAGACTCCATACTGGTTACAGACTAAAACAGGTATGGGTTTAAACACTACATCAGATCAGACTCCATACTGGTTACAGACTAAAACAGGTATGGGTTTAAACACTACATCAGATCAGACTCCATACTGGTTACAGACTAAAACAGGTATGGGTTTAAACATTACATCAGATCAGACTCCATACTGGTTACAGACTAAAACAGGTATGGGTTTAAACATTACATCAGATCAGACTCCATACTGGTTACAGACTAAAACAGGTATGGGTTTAAACACTACATCAGATCAGACTCCATACTGGTTACAGACTAAAACAGGTATGGGTTTAAACACTACATCAGATCAGACTCCATACAGGTTACAGACTAAAACAGGTATGGGTTTAAACATTACATCAGATCAGACCCCATACTGGTTACAGACTAAAACAGGTATGGTCAACAGTAGTGCACTATATAGGGAATATGGCCCTGGTCAACAGTAGTGCACTATATAGGGAATATGGACCTGGTCAACAGTAGTTCACTATATAGGGAATATGGCCCTGGTCAACAGTAGTGCACTATATAGGGAATAGGGCCCTGGTCAACAGTAGTGCACTATATAGAGAATATGGCCCTGGTCAACAGTAGTGCACTATATAGGGAATATGGCCCTGGTCAACAGTAGTGCACTATATAGGGAATATGGACCTGGTCGATAGTAGTGCACTATATAGGGAATATGGCCCTGGTCAACAGTAGTGCACTATATAGGGAATGTAAGTCGCTCTGGATAAGAGCGTCTGCTAAATGACTTAAATGTAAATGTAAATGAATATGGCCCTGGTCAACAGTAGTGCACTATATAGGGAATAGGGCCCTGGTCAACAGTAGTGCACTATATAGAGAATATGGCCCTGGTCAACAGTAGTGCACTATATAGGGAATATGGCCCTGGTCAACAGTAGTGCACTATATAGGGAATATGGCCCTGGTCAACAGTAGTGCACTATATAGGGAATATGGCCCTGGTCAACAGTAGTGCACTATATAGGGAATATGGACCTGGTCGATAGTAGTGCACTATATAGAGAATATGGCCCTGGTCAACAGTAGTGCACTATATAGGGAATATGGCCCTGGTCAACAGTAGTGCACTATATAGGGAATATGGCTCTGGTCAACAGTAGTGCACTATATAGGGAATATGGCCCTTGTCTAAAGTAGTGCACTATATAGGGAATATGGCCCTGGTCAACAGTAGTGCACTATATAGGGAATATGGACCTGGTCAACAGTAGTGTACTATATACGGAATATGGACCTGGTCAACAGTAGTGCACTATATAGGGAATATGGCTCTGGTCTAAAGTAGTGCACTATATAGGGAATATGGGCCTGGTCTAAAGTAGTGCGCTATACAGGGAATAGGGTCCAATTGGGACGCATTAAAGAAATCTGTTGGCTCTATGATATGAAGGATAATCCTTTATTTCCTGCTTCCTTCAAATACAGCCACCCATCTACCAATGAAAACTTTGGGATCTGATTGGATGTTGGCCAATACCAAGGTTTCTGGATTCTTCAGGGTCAACTATGACAGTAGTAACTGGGATCGACTCCTCACCCAGCTCAGCACAGACCATGAGGTAACAGTCCATATGATAATGACCTCCTCACCCAGCTCAGCACAGACCATGAGGTAAAAGTCCATATGATAATGACCTCCTCACCCAGCTCAGCACAGACCGTGAGGTAACAGTCCATATGATAATGACCTCCTCACGCAGCTCAGCACAGACCATGAGGTAACAGTCCATATGATAATGACCTCCTCACCCAGCTCAGCACAGACCATGAGGTAACAGTCCATATGATAATGACCTCCTCACCCAGCTCAGCACAGACCATGAGGTAACAGTCCATATGATAATGACCTCCTCACCCAGCTCAGCACAGACCATGAGGTAACAGTCCATATGATAATGACCTCCTCACCCAGCTCAGCACAGACCATGAGGTAACAGTCCATATGATAATGACCTCCTCACCCAGCTCAGCACAGACCATGAGGTAACAGTCCATATGATAATGACCTCCTCACCCAGCTAAGCACAGACAGACCATGAGGTAACAGTCCATAAGATAATGACCTCCTCACCCAGCTAAGCACAGACCATGAGGTAACAGTCCATATGATAATGACCTCCTAACCCAGCTCAGCACAGACCATGACGTAACAGTCCATATGATAATGACCTCCTCACCCAGCTCAGCACAGACCATGAGGTAACAGTCCATATGATAATGACCTCCTCACCCAGCTAAGCACAGACAGACCATGAGGTAACAGTCCATAAGATAATGACCTCCTCACCCAGCTAAGCACAGACCATGAGGTAACAGTCCATATGATAATAGTCGGTAGAGCATGGCGCTTGCAACGCCAAGCGTCGTGGGTTCGATTCCCACTGGGGCCACCCATATGTAAAAGTAGTGGCCCCAGCTGACTTGTAAGTCGCTTTGGACAAAAGCGTCTGCTAAATGGGATATATATATATATAATGACGTCCTCACCCAGCTCAGCACAGACCATGACGTAACAGTCCATATGATAATGACCTCATCACCCAGCTCAGCACAGACCATGAGGTAATAGTCCATATGATAATGACCTCCTCACCCAGCTCAGCACAGACCATGAGGTAACAGTCCATATGATAATGACCTCCTCACCCAGCTCAGCACAGACCATGAGGTAACAGTCCATATGATAATGACCTCCTCATGCAGCTCAGCACAGACCATGAGGTAACAGTCCATATGATAATGACCTCCTCACGCAGCTCATCACAGACCATGAGGTAACAGTCCATATGATAATGACCTCCTCACCCAGCTCAGCACAGACCATGAGGTAACAGTCCATATGATAATGACCTCCTCACCCAGCTCAGCACAGACCATGAGGTAACAGTCCATATGATAATGACCTCCTCACCCAGCTAAGCACAGACAGACCATGAGGTAACAGTCCATAAGATAATGACCTCCTCACCCAGCTCAGCACAGACCATGAGGTAACAGTCCATATGATAATGACCTCCTCACGCAGCTCAGCACAGACCATGAGGTAACAGTCCATATGATAATGACCTCCTCACCCAGCTCAGCACAGACCATGAGGTAACAGTCCATATGATAATGACCTCCTCACCCAGCTCAGCACAGACCATGAGGTAACAGTCCATATGATAATGACCTCCTCACCCAGCTCAGCACAGACCATGAGGTAACAGTCCATATGATAATGACCTCCTCACCCAGCTCAGCACAGACCATGAGGTAACAGTCCATATGATAATGACCTCCTCACCCAGCTAAGCAGACAGACCATGAGGTAACAGTCCATATGATAATGACCTCCTCATGCAGCTCAGCACAGACCATGAGGTAACAGTCCATATGATAATGACCTCCTCATGCAGCTCAGCACAGACCATGAGGTAACAGTCCATATGATAATGACCTCCTCACCCAGCTCAGCACAGACCATGAGGTAACAGTCCATATGATAATGACCTCCTCACCCAGCTCAGCACAGACCATGAGGTAACAGTCCATATGATAATGACCTCCTCACCCAGCTCAGCACAGACCATGAGGTAACAGTCCATATGATAATGACCTCCTCACCCAGCTCAGCACAGACCATGAGGTAACAGTCCATATGATAATGATGCTTTCTAACCTGCTAAATTACTATGTCCCAGGAAGACCAGCACAAACCTGCTGACTGTCCCAATATGGGAACCAGACATATTTCAATGTCCCTGTGTTTATATTCAGGCTATTCCAGTGATCAACAGAGCCCAGGTTGTGGATGATGCTTTTAACCTGGCTAGGTGAGTCCTCTTCCACACAACATAATCTTCTGTCTGTATGTAAACTATCTGTAAAGTCCTCTGTCTATATGCTATCTATATGTAAACTATATGTAAAGTCCTCTGTCTATATGCTGTCTGTATGTAAACTATCTGTAAAGTCCTCTGTCTATATACTGTCTATATGTAAACTATCTGTAAAGTCATCTGTATATATGTAAACTATCTGTAAAGTCCTCTGTCTATATGTAAACTATCTGTAAAGTCCTCTGTCTATATGTAAACTATCTGTAAAGTCCTCTGTCTATATGTAAACTATCTGTAAAGTCCTCTGTCTATATGCTGTCTATATGTAAACTATCTGTAAAGTCCTCTGTCTCAATGCTATATATATGTAAATTATCTGTAAAGTCCTCTGTCTATATGCTGTCTATATGTAAACTATCTGTAAAGTCCTCTGTCTATATAATATCTATATGTAAACTATCTGTAAAGTCCTCTGTCTATATGCTATCTATATGCAAACTATCTGTAAAGTCCTCTGTCTATATGTAAACTATCTGTAAAGTCCTCTGTCTATATGCTATCCATATGTAAACTATCTGTAAAGTCCTCTGTCTATATGCTGTCTATATGTAAACTATCTGTAAAGTCCTCTGTCTCAATGCTATATATATGTAAATTATCTGTAAAGTCCTCTGTCTATATGCTGTCTATATGTAAACTATCTGTAAAGTCCTCTGTCTATATGCTATCTATATGTAAACTATCTGTAAAGTCCTCTGTCTATATGCTATCTATATGTAAACTACCTGTAAATTCCTCTGTCTATTTGCTGTCGATATGTAAACTATCTGTAAAGTCCTCTGTCTATATGCTGTCGATATGTAAACTATCTGTAAAGTCCTCTGTCTATTTGCTGTCTATATGTAAACTATCTGTAAAGTCCTCTGTCTATATGTAAATTACCTGTAAAGTCCTCTATTTATATGCTGTCTATATGTAAACTATCTGTAAAGTCCTCTGTCTATATGTAAACTATCTGTAAAGTCCTCTGTCTATATGCTGTCTGTATGTAAACTATCTGTAAAGTCCTCTGTCTATATGCTGTCTATATGTAAACTACCTGTAAAGTCCTCTGTCTATATGCTGTCTGTATGTAGACTACCTGTAAAGTCCTCTGTCTATATTCTGTCTATATGTAAACTATCTGTAAAGTCTTCTGTCTATATGTAAACTATCTGTAAAGTCCTCTGTCTATTTGCTGTCTATATGTAAACTATCTGTAAAGTCCTCTGTCTATTTGCTGTCTATATGTAAACTATCTGTAAAGACAGAGTAAAGTCCTCTGTCTATATTCTGTCTATATGTAAACTATCTGTAAAGTCTTCTGTCTATATGTAAACTATTACATTTACATTTAAGTCATTTAGCAGACGCTCTTATCCAGAGCGACTTACAAATTGGTGAATTCACCTTCTGACATCCAGTGGAACAGCCACTTTACAATAGTGCATCTAAATCATTAAGGGGGGGGGGGTGGTGAGAAGGATTACTTATCCTATACACTTATCCTTTGCTGTCTATATGTAAACTATCTGTAAAGTCCTCTGTCTATATGCTGTCTATATGTAAACTACCTGTAAAGTCCTCTGTCTATATGTAAACTACCTGTAAAGTCCTCTGTCTATTTGCTGTTGATATGTAAACTATCTGTAAAGTCCTCTGTCTATATGCTGTCTATATGTAAACTATCTGTAAAGTCCTCTGTCTATATGTAAACTACCTGTAAAGTCCTCTGTCTATATGAAATCTACCTGTAAAGTCTTCTGTCTATATGCTGTCTATATGTAAACTATCTGTAAAGTCCTCTGTCTAAATGCTGTCTATATGTAAACTACCTGTAAAGTCCTCTGTCTATATGTAAACTACCTGTAAAGTCCTCTGTCTATATGCTGTCTATATGTAAACTATCTGTAAAGTCCTCTGTCTATATGTAAACTACCTGTAAAGTCCTCTGTCTATATGCTGTCTATATGTAAAGCCCTCTGTCTATATGTAAACTAACTGTAAAGTCCTCTGTCTATATGCTGTCTATATGTAAACTATCTGTAAAGACCTCTGTCTATATGTAAACTACCTGTAAAGTCCTCTGTCTATATGCTGTCTATATGTAAACTACCTGTAAAGTCCTCTGTCTATATGCTGTCTATATGTAAACTACCTGTAAAGTCCTCTGTCTATATGCTGTCTATATGTAAACTACCTGTAAATTCCTCTGTCTATATGCTGTCTATATGTAAACTACCTGTAAAGTCCTCTGTCTATATGCTGTCTATATGTAAACTATCTGTAAAGTCCTCTGTCTATATTCTGTCTGTTGCTGTCAACACCATTTCAGCAGGTGTCATTTCTGGTTGATATCATTGTAGTTGATGAATAAAGGTGTGTGTGATGTTTTTCTGTCTTGGTCCACGTCAGGGCGAGGATAGTCAGCACTATACTGGCTCTGAGAACCACCCTGTTCCTTCAGAGGGAGAGAGAGTACATGCCCTGGCAAACAGCTGACAGGAACCTGGGCTACTTCTTCCTCATGTTCGACCGCAGCGACGTCTACGGACCCATGCAGGTCAGTGTTATATCTGGGTCCTATATGGCACCCTGTTACTTATGCAGTACTTTGACCAGATCACTATATGGCATCCTATTCCTTATGCAGTACTTTGACCAGATCACTATATGGCATCATATTCCTTATGCAGTACTTTGACCAGATCACTATATGGCACCCTGTTACTTATGCAGTACTTTGACCAGATCACTATATGGCATCCTATTCCTTATGCAGTACTTTGACCAGATCACTATATGGCACCCTGTTACTTATGCAGTACTTTGACCAGATCACTATATGGCATCCTATTCCTTATGCAGTACTTTGACCAGATCACTATATGGCACCCTATTCCTTATGCAGTACTTTGACCAGATCACTATATGGCATCCTATTCCTTATGCAGTACTTTGACCAGATCACTATATGGCACCCTATTCCTTATGCAGTACTTTGACCAGATCACTATATGGCATCCTATTCCTTATGCAGTACTTTGACCAGATCACTATATGGCACCCTGTTACTTATGCAGTACTTTGGCTGGCCCTCGCTACATATTCGTCGCCAGACCCACTGGCTCCAGGTCATCTACAAGGCCATGCTAGGTAAAGCTCCGCCTTATCTCAGTTCACTGGTCACGATGGCAACACCCATCCGTAGCACGCGCTCCAGCAGGTGTATCTCACTGATCATCCCTAAAGCCAACACCTCATTCGGCCGCCTTTCGTTCCAGTACTCTGCTGCCTGTGACTGGAACGAATTGCAAAAATCGCTGAAGTTGGAGACCTTTATCTCCCTCACCAACTTCAAACATCAGCTATCTGAGCAGCTAACCGATCGCTGCAGCTGTACATAATCTATTGGTAAATAGCCCACCCATTTTCACCTACCTCATCCCCACAGTTTTTATTTATTTACTTTTCTGCTCTTTTGCACACCAACATCTCTACCTGTACATGACCATTTATCAATCCAGTGTTAATCTGCAATATTGTAATTATTCGCCTACCTCCTCATGCCTTTTGCACACATTGTATATAGACTCCCCCTTTTTTCTACTGTGTTATTGACTTGTTAATTGTTTACTCCATGTGTATCTCTGTGTTGTCTGTTCACACTGCTATGCTTTATCTTGGCCAGGTCGCAGTTGTAAATGAGAACTTGTTCTCAACTAGCCTACCTGGTTAAATAAAGGTGAAAAAAAAGAAAAAACAAAGATCACTATATGGCATCCTGTTACTTATGCAGTACTTTGACCAGATCACTATATGGCATCCTATTCCTTATGCAGTACTTTGACCAGATCACTATATGGCACCCTATTCCTTATGCAGTACTTTGACCAGATCACTATATGGCACCCTGTTACTTACGCAGTACTTTGACCAGATCACTATATGGCATCCTATTCCTTATGTAGTACTTTGACCAGATCACTATATGGCATCCTGTTACTTATGCAGTACTTTGACCAGATCACTATATGGCACCCTGTTACTTACGCAGTACTTTGACCAGATCACTATATGGCATCCTATTCCTTATGCAGTACTTTGACCAGATCACTATATGGCACCCTATTCCTTATGTAGTACTTTGACCAGATCACTATATGGCATCCTATTCCTTATGCAGTACTTTGACCAGATCACTATATGGCACCCTATTCTTTATGTAGTACTTTGACCAGATGGCACCCTATTCATTTTGTCCACTATATGGAATAGTGTTCCATCTGGGACATAGCGGTAGAGTACTGAATTTTTTTTAATTGCAAAATCTGCTACTAAGATCCACTCTGTTCCATATTTATTGACACTGATGAATGCAAATGATAATGTCATCCAATATCTCTGATATGTTGTGATGCAGCTAGTTCTGTCCTTATCTTTCAGTCTTACCTCATTAAACAGCTAGTTATGTTCTTATCTTTCAGGCTTACCTCAATAAACAGCGAGTTCTGTTCTTATCTTTCAGGCTTACCTCAATAAACAGCGAGTTCTGTTCTTATCTTTCAGGCTTACCTCAATAAACAGCGAGTTCTGTTCTTATCTTTCAGGCTTACCTCAATAAACAGCAAGTTCTGTTCTTATCTTTCAGGCTTACCTCAATAAACAGCGAGTTCTGTTCTTATCTTTCAGGCTTACCTCAATAAACAGCGAGTTCTGTTCTTATCTTTCAGGCTTACCTCAATAAACAGCGAGTTCTGTTCTTATCTTTCAGGCTTACCTCAATAAACAGCGAGTTCTGTTCTTATCTTTCAGGCTTACCTCAATAAACAGCGAGTTCTGTTCTTATCTTTCAGGCTTACCTCAATAAACAGCGAGTTCTGTTCTTATCTTTCAGGCTTACCTCAATAAACAGCGAGTTCTGTTCTTATCTTTCAGGCTTACCTCAATAAACAGCGAGTTCTGTTCTTATCTTTCAGGCTTACCTCAATAAACAGCGAGTTCTGTTCTTATCTTTCAGGCTTACCTCAATAAACAGCTAGTTCTGTTCTTATCTTTCAGGCTTACCTCATTAAACAGCTAGTTATGTTCTTATCTTTCAGGCTTACCTCAATAAACAGCTAGTTCTGTTCTTATCCTTCAGGCTTACCTCAATAAACAGCTAGTTCTGTTCTTATCTTTCAGGTTTGCCTCAATAAACAGCTAGTTCTGTTCTTATCTTTCAAGCTTACCTCAATAAACAGCTAGTTCTGTTCTTATCCTTCAGGCTTACCTCAATAAACAGCTAGTTCTGTTCTTATCTTTCAGGCTTACCTCAATAAACAGCTAGTTCTGTTCTTATCTTTCAGGCTTACCTCAATAAACAGCTAGTTCTGTTCTTATCCTTCAGGCTTACCTCAATAAACAGCTAGTTCTGTTCTTATCTTTCAGGTTTGCCTCAATAAACAGCTAGTTCTGTTCTTATCTTTCAGGCTTACCTCAATAAACAGCTAGTTCTGTTCTTATCCTTCAGGCTTACCTCAATAAACAGCTAGTTCTGTTCTTATCTTTCAGGCTTACCTCAATAAACAGCTAGTTCTGTTCTTATCTTTCAGGCTTACCTCAATAAACAGCTAGTTCTGTTCTTATCTTTCAGGCTTACCTCAATAAACAAGTCACGCCTCTTTTCAACCACTTCAAGACTATCACTGCTGACTGGACCAAGATTCCTGAGAAACACACTGACCAGTAAGAACGTCTACCTTTCACAAAGTTGATGGATACAAAGAGAAAATGTCACGATAGTTAGAAACTATTTTTAGAAGACAAAACACTCAGTCAGTTCAAAATGACTGTTCTCATCCAGTTATCATGAATGGACTCAATAAGTCAGAAGTTGTGAGGTCAGTATACCATTAAGAGTTTCTTCTGTTTCATTTGTATTTTCCTCCTGTCTCCAGGTACAACCAGGTGAATGCCATCTCTATAGCCTGCAGTACAGGAGTAGCAGGCTGTGAGGAGCTGACTACAGGCTGGTTCAAAGACTGGATGAAAACGCCCGAGAACAACACGTACAGAGATCCCTCTCCTCTCCTCTCCTCTCCTCTCCTCTCCTCTCCTCTCCTCTCCTCTCCTCTCCTCTCCTCTCCTCTCCTCTGTATTTATATAGCCCTTCGTACATCAGCTGATATCTCAAAGTGCTGTACAGAAACCCAGTCTAAAACCCCAAACAGCAAGCAATGCAGGTGTAGAAGCACGGTGGCTAGGATAAACTCCCTAGAAAGGCCAAAACCTAGGAAGAAACCTAGAGAGGAACCAGGCTATGTGGGGTGGCCATTCCTCTTCTGGCAGTGCCGGGTGGAGATTATAACAGAAAATGGCCAATATGTTCAAATGTTCATAAATGACCAGCATGGTCCAATAATAATCACAGGCAGAACAGTTGAAACTGGAGCAGCAGCACGGCCAGGTGGACTGGGGGCAGCAAGGAGTCATCATGTCAAGTAGTCCTGACGCATGGTCCTAGGGCTCAGGTCCACCGAGAGAGAGAAAGAAAGAGAGAAAGCGAGAATTAGAGAAAGCATACTTAAATTCACACAGGACACCGGATAGGACAGGAGAAGTACTCCAGATATAACAAACTGACCCTAGCCCCCCGACACATAAACTACTGCAGCATAAATACTGGAGGCTGAGACAGGAGAAGTACTCCAGATATAACAAACTGACCCCAGCCCCCCGACACATAAACTACTGCAGCATAAATACTGGAGGCTGAGACAGGAGAAATACTCCAGATATAACAGACTGACCCCAGCCCCACGACACATAAACTACTGCAGCATAAATACTGGAGGCTGAGACAGGAGAAGTACTCCAGATATAACAAACTGACCCCAGCCCCCTGACACATAAACTACTGCAGCATAAATACTGGAGGCTGAGACAGGAGAAGTACTCCAGATATAACAAACTGACCCCAGCCCCCGACACATAAACTACTGCAGCATAAATACTGGAGACTGAGACAGGAGGGGTCCTCTCCTATCCTATCCTCCTCCTCCTCAACCCTAGTGTTGAAGACTGTTATTGATCCCAACCCTAGTGTTGAAGACTGTTATTGATCCCAACCCTAGTGTTGAAGACTGTTAATGATCCCAACCCTAGTGTTGAAGACTGTTATTGATCCCAACCCTAGTGTTGAAGACTGTTAATGATCCCAACCCTAGTGTTGAAGACTGTTATTGATCCCAACCCTAGTGTTGAAGGCTGTTATTGATCCCAACCCTAGTGTTGAAGGCTGTTATTGATCCCAACCCTAGTGTTGAAGACTGTTATTGATCCCAACCCTAGTGTTGAAGGCTGTTATTGATCCCAACCCTAGTGTTGAAGACTGTTATTGATCCCAACCCTAGTGTTGAAGACTGTTATTGATCCCAACCCTAGTGTTGAAGACTGTTATTGATCCCAACCCTAGTGTTGAAGACTGTTATTGATCCCAACCCTAGTGTTGAAGACTGTTATTGATCCCAACCCTAGTGTTGAAGACTGTTAATGATCCCAACCCTAGTGTTGAAGACTGTTATTGATCCCAACCCTAGTGTTGAAGACTGTTAATGATCCCAACCCTAGTGTTGAAGACTGTTATTGATCCCAACCCTAGTGTTGAAGGCTGTTATTGATCCCAACCCTAGTGTTGAAGGCTGTTATTGATCCCAACCCTAGTGTTGAAGACTGTTATTGATCCCAACCCTAGTGTTGAAGGCTGTTATTGATCCCAACCCTAGTGTTGAAGACTGTTATTGATCCCAACCCTAGTGTTGAAGACTGTTATTGATCCCAACCCTAGTGTTGAAGACTGTTATTGATCCCAACCCTAGTGTTGAAGGCTGTTATTGATCCCAACCCTAGTGTTGAAGGCTGTTATTGATCCCAACCCTAGTGTTGAAGACTGTTATTGATCCCAACCCTAGTGTTGAAGACTGTTAATGATCCCAACCCTAGTGTTGAAGACTGTTATTGATCCCAACCCTAGTGTTGAAGGCTGTTATTGATCCCAACCCTAGTGTTGAAGGCTGTTATTGATCCCAACCCTAGTGTTGAAGACTGTTATTGATCCCAACCCTAGTGTTGAAGGCTGTTATTGATCCCAACCCTAGTGTTGAAGACTGTTATTGATCCCAACCCTAGTGTTGAAGACTGTTATTGATCCCAACCCTAGTGTTGAAGACTGTTATTGATCCCAACCCTAGTGTTGAAGACTGTTATTGATCCCAACCCTAGTGTTGAAGACTGTTATTGATCCCAACCCTAGTGTTGAAGACTGTTAATGATCCCAACCCTAGTGTTGAAGACTGTTATTGATCCCAACCCTAGTGTTGAAGACTGTTAATGATCCCAACCCTAGTGTTGAAGACTGTTATTGATCCCAACCCTAGTGTTGAAGGCTGTTATTGATCCCAACCCTAGTGTTGAAGGCTGTTATTGATCCCAACCCTAGTGTTGAAGACTGTTATTGATCCCAACCCTAGTGTTGAAGGCTGTTATTGATCCCAACCCTAGTGTTGAAGACTGTTATTGATCCCAACCCTAGTGTTGAAGACTGTTATTGATCCCAACCCTAGTGTTGAAGACTGTTATTGATCCCAACCCTAGTGTTGAAGGCTGTTATTGATCCCAACCCTAGTGTTGAAGGCTGTTATTGATCCCAACCCTAGTGTTGAAGACTGTTATTGATCCCAACCCTAGTGTTGAAGACTGTTATTGATCCCAACCCTAGTGTTGAAGGCTGTTATTGATCCCAACCCTAGTGTTGAAGACTGTTATTGATCCCAACCCTAGTGTTGAAGGTTGTTATTGATCCCAACCCTAGTGTTGAAGGCTGTTATTGATCCCAACCCTAGTGTTGAAGACTGTTATTGATCCCAACCCTAGTGTTGAAGGCTGTTATTGATCCCAACCCTAGTGTTGAAGACTGTTATTGATCCCAACCCTAGTGTTGAAGACTGTTATTGATCCCAACCCTAGTGTTGAAGACTGTTATTGATCCCAACCCTAGTGTTGAAGGCTGTTATTGATCCCAACCCTAGTGTTGAAGGCTGTTATTGATCCCAACCCTAGTGTTGAAGACTGTTATTGATCCCAACCCTAGTGTTGAAGGCTGTTATTGATCCCAACCCTAGTGTTGAAGGCTGTTATTGATCCCAACCCTAGTGTTGAAGACTGTTAATGATCTCAACCCTAGTGTTGAAGACTGTTATTGATCCCAACCCTAGTGTTGAAGGCTGTTATTGATCCCAACCCTAGTGTTGAAGACTGTTATTGATCCCAACCCTAGTGTTGAAGGCTGTTATTGATCCCAACCCTAGTGTTGAAGGCTGTTATTGATCCCAACCCTAGTGTTGAAGGCTGTTATTGATCCCAACCCTAGTGTTGAAGACTGTTATTGATCCCAACCCTAGTGTTGAAAGCTGTTATTGATCCCAACCCTAGTGTTGAAGACTGTTATTGATCCCAACCCTGGTGTTGAAGGCTGTTATTGATCCCAACCCTAGTGTTGAAGACTGTTATTGATCCCAACCCTAGTGTTGAAGACTGTTATTGATCCCAACCCTAGTGTTGAAGGCTGTTATTGATCCCAACCCTAGTGTTGAAGGCTGTTATTGATCCCAACCCTAGTGTTGAAGACTGTTATTGATCCCAACCCTAGTGTTGAAGGCTGTTATTGATCCCAACCCTAGTGTTGAAGGCTGTTATTGATCCCAACCCTAGTGTTGAAGACTGTTAATGATCTCAACCCTAGTGTTGAAGGCTGTTATTGATCCCAACCCTAGTGTTGAAGACTGTTATTGATCCCAACCCTAGTGTTGAAGGCTGTTATTGATCCCAACCCTAGTGTTGAAGGCTGTTATTGATCCCAACCCTAGTGTTGAAGGCTGTTATTGATCCCAACCCTAGTGTTGAAGACTGTTATTGATCCCAACCCTAGTGTTGAAAGCTGTTATTGATCCCAACCCTAGTGTTGAAGACTGTTATTGATCCCAACCCTGGTGTTGAAGGCTGTTATTGATCCCAACCCTAGTGTTGAAGACTGTTATTGATCCCAACCCTAGTGTTGAAGGCTGTTTTTGATCCCAACCCTAGTGTTGAAGGCTGTTATTGATCCCAACCCTAGTGTTGAAGAATGTTATTGATCCCAACCCTAGTGTTGAAAGCTGTTATTGATCCCAACCCTAGTGTTGAAGGCTGTTATTGATCTCAACCCTAGTGTTGAAGGCTGTTTTTGATCCCAACCCTAGTGTTGAAGGCTGTTATTGATCCCAACCCTAGTGTTGAAGACTGTTATTGATCCCAACCCTAGTGTTGAAGGCTGTTTTTGATCCCAACCCTAGTGTTGAAGGCTGTTATTGATCCCAACCCTAGTGTTGAAGGCTGTTATTGATCCCAACCCTAGTGTTGAAGACTGTTATTGATCCCAACCCTAGTGTTGAAAGCTGTTATTGATCCCAACCCTAGTGTTGAAGACTGTTATTGATCCCAACCCTGGTGTTGAAGGCTGTTATTGATCCCAACCCTAGTGTTGAAGACTGTTATTGATCCCAACCCTAGTGTTGAAGACTGTTATTGATCCCAACCCTAGTGTTGAAAGCTGTTATTGATCCCAACCCTAGTGTTGAAGACTGTTATTGATCCCAACCCTGGTGTTGAAGGCTGTTATTGATCCCAACCCTAGTGTTGAAGACTGTTATTGATCCCAACCCTAGTGTTGAAGGCTGTTTTTGATCCCAACCCTAGTGTTGAAGGCTGTTATTGATCCCAACCCTAGTGTTGAAGAATGTTATTGATCCCAACCCTAGTGTTGAAAGCTGTTATTGATCCCAACCCTAGTGTTGAAGGCTGTTATTGATCTCAACCCTAGTGTTGAAGGCTGTTTTTGATCCCAACCCTAGTGTTGAAGGCTGTTATTGATCCCAACCCTAGTGTTGAAGACTGTTATTGATCCCAACCCTAGTGTTGAATACTGTTATTGATCCCAACCCTAGTGTTGAAAGCTGTTATTGATGTCAACCCTAGTGTTGAAGGCTGTTATTGATCCCAACCCTATTGTTGAAGGTTGTTATTGATCCCAACCCTAGTATTGAAGACTGTTATTGATCCCAACCCTAGTGTTGAAGGCTGTTATTGATCCCAACCCTAGTGTTGAAGACTGTTATTGATCCCAACCCTAGTGTTGAAGACTGTTATTGATCCCAACCCTAGTGTTGAAGGCTGTTATTGATCCCAACCCTGATGTGATGATCCCGTTTACATTGTCTGGTCCAGGATTCACCCCAACCTGAGGCAGACGGTGTACTGCAGCGCCATCGCAGCAGGAGGGGTGGAGGAGTGGGACTTCGCCTGGAGGATGTACAGAGAGGCTTCCATTGCCTCTGAGGCTGACAAGCTGATGTATTCCCTGGCCTGCACCAGGGCTCCCTGGTTACTGAACAGGTGAGGATGACTTCTGGCCTGCACCAGGGCTCCCTGGTTACTGAACAGGTGAGGATGACTTCTAGCCTGCACCAGGGCTCCCTGGTTACTGAACAGGTGAGGATGACCTCTGGCCTGCACCAGGATTTCCTGGTTACTGAACAGGTGAGGATGACTTCTGGCCTGCACCAGGGCTCCCTGGTTACTGAACAGTTGAGGATGACTTCTGGCCTGCACCAGGGCTCCCTGGTTACTGAACAGGTGAGGATGACCTCTGGCCTGCACCAGGGCTCCCTGGTTACTGAACAGGTGAAGAGGACCCAGACTGTGTCCCAAATTGAACCCTATTCCTTATTTACGGCGCACTACTGCTCTATGTTCCCTCCATGTGGCCTCTATGAGCCCTCTAAGTGCCCTCTATGAGCCTTCTATGAGCTCTCTGTGTGTCCTCTATGTGCCCTCTGTGGCCTCTATTTATTTATTTGATTTATTTTACCTTTATTTAACTAGGCAAGTCAGTTAAGAACAAATTCTTATTTTCAATGACGGCCTAGGAACAGTGGGTTAACTGTCTGTTCAGGGGCAGAACGACAGATTTGTACCTTGTCAGCTCGGGGATTCGAACTTGCAACCTTTCGGTTACTAGTCCAAAGCTCTAACCACTAGGCTACCCTGCCACCCCAGGGTAGAGGTCTCAGGGTAGAGGGGTAGAGGTCTCATATGAGCCCTCTATGTGCCCACTATGAGCCCTCTATGAGCCCTCTATGTGCCCACTATGAGCTCTCTGTGTGCCCTCTATGTGCCCTATATGAGCCCTCTATGTGCCCTCTATGAGCCCTCTATGTTCCCTCTATGAGCCCTTTATGAGACCTCTATGAGCCCTCTATGTGCCCTCTATGAGCCCACTATGTGCCCTCTATGAGCCCTCTATGTGCCCTCTATGTTCCCTCTATGTGCCCTCTATGGTCCCTCTATGTTCCCTCTATGTGCCCTCTATGTTCCCTCTATGAGCCCGCTATGTTCCCTCTATGTGCCCTCTATGTTCCCTCTATGAGCCCTCTATGTTCCCTCTATGTTCCCTCTATGTGCCTTATATGTGCCCTCTATGTGCCCTCTATGAGCCCTCTATGTTCCCTCTATGAGCCCTCTATGTTCCCTCTATGTGCCCTCTATGTTCCCTCTATGTGCCTTCTATGTTCCCTCTATGAGCCCTCTATGTTCCCTCTATGTGCCCTCTATGAGCCCGCTATGAGACCTCTATGAGCCCTCTATGTTCCCTCTATGAGCCCTCTATGAGCCCTCTATGTGCCCTCTATGAGCCCACTATGGGCTCTCTATGAGCTCTCTATGTGCCCTCTATGTTCCCTCTATGAGCCCTCTATGTTCCCTCTATGAGCCCTCTATGAGACCTCTATGAGCCCTCTATGAGCCCTCTATGTTCCCTCTATGAGCCCTCTATGTTCCCTCTATGTGCCCTCTATGTTCCCTCTATGTGCCCTCTATGTTCCCTCTATGAGCCCTCTATGTTCCCTCTATGTGCCCTCTATGTGCCCTCTATGTTCCCTCTATGTGCCCTCTATGTTCCCTCTATGTGCCCTCTATGTTCCCTCTATGTGCCTTCTATGTTCCCTCTATGAGCCCTCTATGAGCCCTCTATGTGCCCTCTATGAGCCCGCTATGAGACCTCTATGAGCCCTCTATGTTCCCTCTATGTGCCCTCTATGAGCCCTCTATGAGCCCTCTATGTGCCCTCTATGAGCCCACTATGGGCTCTCTATGAGCTCTCTATGTGCCCTCTATGTTCCCTCTATGAGCCCTCTATGTTCCCTCTATGAGCCCTCTATGAGACCTCTATGAGCCCTCTATGAGCCCTCTATGTTCCCTCTATGAGCCCTCTATGTTCCCTCTATGTGCCCTCTATGTTCCCTCTATGTGCCCTCTATGTTCCCTCTATGAGCCCTCTATGTTCCCTCTATGTGCCCTCTATGTGCCCTCTATGTTCCCTCTATGTGCCCTCTATGTTCCCTCTATGAGCCCTCTATGAGCCCACTATGAGACCTCTATCAGCCCTCTATGTTCCCTCTATGTTCCCTCTATGAGCCCTCTATGAGCCCTTTATGTGCCCTCTATGAGCCCACTATGTGCCCTCTATGTGCCCTCTATGTTCCCTCTATGATCCCTCTATGTTCCCTCTATGAGCCCTCTATGTGCCCTCTATGTTCCCTCTATGTTCCCTCTATGAGCCCTCTATGTGCCCTCTATGTTCCCTCTATGTGCCCTCTATGTTCCCTCTATGAGCCCTCTATGTTCCCTCTATGAGCCCTCTATGTTCCCTCTATGAGCCCTCTATGTGCCCTCTATGTGCCCTCTATGTGCCCTCTATGTTCCCTCTATGAGCCCTCTATGTTCCCTCTATGAGCCCTCTATGTTCCCTCTATGTTCCCTCTATGTACCCTCTATGTGCCCTCTATGTTCCCTCTATGTGCCCTCTATGTTCCCTCTATGTTCCCTCTATGTGCCCTCTATGAGCCCTCTATGTACCCTCTATGTGCCCTCTATGTTCCCTCTATGAGCCCTCTATGTACCCTCTATGTGCCCTCTATGAGCCCACTATGTGCCCTCTATGTGCCCTCTATGTTCCCTCTATGAGCCCTCTATGTTCCCTCTGAGCCCTCTATGAGACCTCTATGAGCCCTCTATGAGCCCTCTATGTGCCCTCTATGAGCCCACTATGTGCCCAATGGGTTCTGGTCAAAGCAATGCAGTGTGTTTGAATCAAATAGTATTAGTTGATCAATGTAGTTGTGCAGGATCATTCAGGATGGATCTGATCTGTGTGTTTGGGTTTCAGGTATCTGAACTACTGTCTGGATCCAGAGAAGATTCGGAAACAGGACGCCACATTCACCATTGTGTACATTGCTGGTAATGTTGTGGGCCAGTCTTTGGCTTGGGACTTTGTCAGAACCAACTGGAACCACTTATTTAATGAGTGAGTAGGATCCAACATTTATATAATGTATCTGTCTGATGTGAACACTGCAGTTATTCATTCTAATGTTTACATCCCAAATGGCACCCTAATCCCTATATAGTGCACTACCACTGGTCAAATTTAGTGGCACCCTAATCCCTATATAGTACACTACCACTGGTCAAATTTAGTGGCACCCTAATCCCTATATAGTACACTACCTCTGGTCAAGGGTAGTGGCACCCTAATCCCTGTGTAGTACACTACCACTGGTCAAAAGTAGTGGCACCCTAATCCCTATGTAGTACACTACCACTGGTCAAATTTAGTGGCACACTAATCCCCATATAGTACACTACCTCTGGTCAAGGGTAGTGGCACCCTAATCACTATATATTACACAATATAGGGTCATGTTGTAGGCCAGTCTTTGGCTTGGGACTTTGTCAGAGCCAACTGGCTTGGGATTTTATCAATTACGTTTTAATGTGTTGAATGTTGACCGTATTTATGTCTCCTCATCTTGTAGTTATGGAGGGGGATCGTTGTCCTTCGCACGGCTCATTGATGGAATCACCAGGCGCTTCTCCTCAGAGTTTGAACTGAAACAGGTACAACCCATTCAGAGCTTCTGTGTCTCTGTGTGACTGTGATCCAACCCCAGACGTCCACTTCCTGGTTGGTGATGGCACGCTGCTATAATTAACATAATAAGAGTGTTACCTCCTGACGTGTTAACAGGTATAATGAGAGAGAAAGAAATGCTGGTTAACGAAAAGGAAAACGGCAGAACACTGGTGGTCCAGATGCTTCCAAACATTTAATGGATCTATTAAACAACGTTTCAGTAAAACATACCTTTATCAAGGTGGATACTGTCATCATCTAGGAAACAGAAACTCTCAGACAAACATGGGCCAGATGTCCATTCTCCTTCAGAAATAGATTTATGCTGTCTTAATAGCCTGTCCATTCTCTGGTCCCATAGGTTAATACTGTGTTAATAGCCTGTCAATTCTCTGGTCCTATAGATTAATACTGTCATCATCTAGGAAACAGAAACTCTCAGACAAACATGGGCCAGATGTCCATTCTCCTTCAGAAATAGATTTATGCTGTCTTAATAGCCTGTCCATTCTCTGGTCCCATAGGTTAATACTGTGTTAATAGCCTGTCCATTCTCTGGTCCTATAGATTAATACTGTGTTAATAGCCTGTCCATTCTCTGGTCCTATAGATGAATACTGTGTTAATAGCCTGTCCATTCTCTGGTCCAATAGATTAATACTGTGTTAATAGCCTGTCCATTCTCTGGTCCCATAGGTTAATACTGTGTTAATAGCCTGTCCATTCTGTGGTCCTATAGTTGCAGCAGTTCATTGAGGAGAATGCAGAGCAGGGTTTTGGTTCAGCCACACTAGCAGTGGACCAGGCCCTGGAGAGAACCAAAGCCAAC
>NC_088213.1:654990-724990 GCF_036934945.1 Oncorhynchus masou masou | reverse complement strand
CCCTGTGTTATAGAGACTGCACTGAGCCAGCGAGTCGTGCCCCTCCCATTGCGTGTCAACGGTCAGGGGGAATCTGTTGTCTGTAATCCCAACATGGAAGCTAGCAGCTAGAGGACAAGCCCAGATGATGAAGGGCAGAGAGACACAGCCAGGACTACTACACTACAACTCCACTGCAGCTCAGATCACATTCCCCACATTAACCTTGCTGATGGCCTAGTTTCTATAGCCTTTGATTGTGACGGTTGAACTGCATCGTTTACACAACAACCTACTGCTAAAGATCACTGACAACTACATGGTTTCTCCACACTAGATTGTTATTTCTCTATGTTGGGTCTGCAGTGGTCCACACAGAGGAACCCGTCAGTCACGCTGGGGCCAGTGTTCATGGTGGAATGTGATTGGTTGGGTGGATGGCTTGACGGCTGGCTGGGGAATGTAGAGGTGGGGCTAAGGGATGAAGGGGGAGGGGTAAATGGAGAGTGGACACTGTGTTGCTCTAAATTTAGCCAATGGCTCGGCTGGGGTGGAGCTAATCCTCTTTGGCCTGAATTAGGATTACCAGGCAGCTTTACCAGAATGGTGCCTCTATGAAATCAAATGAAACTGTATTTGTACGCAGTAATAACATGGCAATATACAAAGGAAGTACCAGTACTGAGTCAATGTGGAGGGGTACCAGGTAATAACATGGCTATATACAGGGAGGTAATAACATGGCTATATACAGGGAGTACCAGGTAATAACATGGCTATATACAGGGAGGTAATAACATGGTTATATACAGGGAGTACCAGGTAATAACATGGCTATATACAGGGAGGTAATAACATGGCTATATACAGGGAGGTAATAACATGGCTATTTACAGGGGTAATAACATGGCTATATACAGGGAGTACCAGGTAATAACATGGCTATATACAGCGAGTACCAGGTAATAACATGGCTATATACAGGAAGTACCAGGCAATAGCATGGCTATATACAGGGAGTACAAGGTAATAACATGGCTATATACAGGGAGGTAATAACATGGCTATGTATAGGGAGGTAATAACATGGCTATATACAGGGAGTACCAGGTAATAACATGGTTATATACAGGGAGGTAATAACATGGCTATATACAGGGAGGTAATAACATGGTTATATATAGGGAGGTAATAACATGGCTATATACAGGGAGTACCAGGTAATAACATGGCTATATACAGGGAGGTAATAACATGGTTATATACAGGGAGTAGCAGGTAATAGCATGGCTATATACAGGTAGTACCAGGTAATAACATGGCTATATACAGGGAGTACCAGGTAATAACATGGCTATATACAGGAAGTACCAGGCAATAGCATGGCTATATACAGGGAGTACAAGGTAATAACATGGCTATATACAGGGAGGTAATAACATGGCTATGTATAGGGAGGTAATAACATGGCTATATACAGGGAGTACCAGGTAATAACATGGCTATATACAGGGAGGTAATAACATGGTTATATACAGGGAGTACCAGGTAATAGCATGGCTATATACAGGTAGTACCAGGTAATAACATGGCTATATACAGGGAGTACCAGGTAATAACATGGCTATATACAGGAAGTACCAGGCAATAGCATGGCTATATACAGGGAGTACAAGGTAATAACATGGCTATATACAGGGAGGTAATAACATGGCTATGTATAGGGAGGTAATAACATGGCTATATACAGGGAGTACCAGGTAATAACATGGTTATATACAGGGAGGTAATAACATGGCTATATACAGGGAGGTAATAACATGGTTATATACAAGGAGGTAATAACATGGCTATATACAGGGAGTACCAGGTAATAACATGGCTATATACAGGGAGGTAATATCATGGCTATATACAGGGAGTACCAGGTAATAACATGGTTATATACAGGGAGTACCAGGTAATAACATGGTTATATACAGGGAGTACCAGGTAATAACATGCCTATATACAGGAAGTACCAGGTAATAACATGGTTATATACAGGGAGTACCAGGTAATAACATGGTTATATACAGTGAGTACCAGGTAATAACATGGCTATATACAGGGAGTACCAGGTAATAACATGGTTATATACAGGAAGTACCTGGTAATAACATGACTATATACAGGAAGTACCAGGTAATAACATGGTTATATACAGGGATGTAATAACATGGTTATATACAGGGAGGTAATAACATGGTTATATACAGTGAGTACCAGGTAATAACATGGCTATATACAGGGAGTACCAGGTAATAACATGGTTATATACAGGAAGTACCTGGTAATAACATGACTATATACAGGAAGTACCAGGTAATAACATGGTTATATACAGGGATGTAATAACATGGTTATATACAGGGAGGTAATAACATGGTTATATACAGGGAGGTATTAACATGGTTATATACAGGGAGTACCAGGTAATAACATGCCTATATACAGGAAGTACCAGGTAATAACATGGTTATATACAGGGAGTACCAGGTAATAACATGGTTATATACAGTGAGTACCAGGTAATAACATGGCTATATACAGGGAGTACCAGGTAATAACATGGTTATATACAGGAAGTACCTGGTAATAACATGACTATATACAGGAAGTACCAGGTAATAACATGGTTATATACAGGGATGTAATAACATGGTTATATACAGGGAGGTAATAACATGGTTATATACAGTGAGTACCAGGTAATAACATGGCTATATACAGGGAGTACCAGGTAATAACATGGTTATATACAGGAAGTACCTGGTAATAACATGACTATATACAGGAAGTACCAGGTAATAACATGGTTATATACAGGGATGTAATAACATGGTTATATACAGGGAGGTAATAACATGGTTATATACAGGGAGGTATTAACATGGTTATATACAGGGAGTACCAGGTAATAGCATGGTTATATACAGGGAGTACCAGGTAATAACATGGCTATATACAGGGAGGTAATAACATGGCTATATACAGGAAGTACCAGGTAATAACATGGTTATATACAGGGAGGTAATAACATGGTTATATACAGGGAGTAGCAGGTAATAGCATGGCTATATACAGGTAGTACCAGGTAATAACATGGCTATATACAGGGAGTACCAGGTAATAACATGGCTATATACAGGAAGTACCAGGCAATAGCATGGCTATATACAGGGAGTACAAAGTAATAACATGGCTATATACAGGGAGGTAATAACATGGCTATGTATAGGGAGGTAATAACATGGCTATATACAGGGAGTACCAGGTAATAACATGGCTATATACAGGGAGGTAATAACATGGTTATATACAGGGAGTACCAGGTAATAGCATGGCTATATACAGGTAGTACCAGGTAATAACATGGCTATATACAGGGAGTACCAGGTAATAACATGGCTATATACAGGAAGTACCAGGCAATAGCATGGCTATATACAGGGAGTACAAGGTAATAACATGGCTATATACAGGGAGGTAATAACATGGCTATGTATAGGGAGGTAATAACATGGCTATATACAGGGAGTACCAGGTAATAACATGGTTATATACAGGGAGGTAATAACATGGCTATATACAGGGAGGTAATAACATGGTTATATACAAGGAGGTAATAACATGGCTATATACAGGGAGTACCAGGTAATAACATGGCTATATACAGGGAGGTAATATCATGGCTATATACAGGGAGTACCAGGTAATAACATGGTTATATACAGGGAGTACCAGGTAATAACATGGTTATATACAGGGAGTACCAGGTAATAACATGCCTATATACAGGGAGGTAATAACATGGTTATATACAGGGAGTACCTGGTAATAAAATGGCTATATACAGGAGTACCAGGTAATAACATGGTTATATACAGGGAGTACCAGCTAATAACATGGCTATATACAGGGAGTACCAGGTAATAACATGGTTATATACAGGGAGGTAATAACATGGTTATATACAAGGAGTACCAGGTATTAACATGGCTTTATATAGGAAGTACCAGGTAATAACATGGCTATATACAGGAAGTACCAGGTAATAACATGGCTATATACAGGGAGTACCAGGTAATATCATGGCTATATACAGGGAATACCAGGTAATAACATGGCTATATACAGGAAGTACCAGGTAATAACATGGTTATATACAGGGACGTAATAACATGGCTATATACAGGGAGGTAATAACATGGCTATATACAGGGAGTACCAGGTAATAACATGGCTATATACAGGGAATACCAGGTAATAACATGGCTATATACAGGGAATACCAGGTAATAACATGGCTATATACAGGGAGGTAATAACATGGCTATATACAGGGAGTACCAGCTAATGACATGGCTATATACTGGAAGTACCAGGTAATAACATGGCTATGTACAGGAAGTACCAGGTAATAACATGGTTATAAACAGGGAGTACCAGGTAATAACATTTCTATATACAGGGAGTACCAGGTAATAACATGGTTATATACAGGGAGGTAATAACATGGGTATATACAGGGTGTTAATAACATGGTTATATACAGGAAGTACCAGGTAATAACATGGTTAAATACAGGGAGTACCAGGTAATAACATGGCTTTATACAGGAAGTACCAGGTAATAACATGGTTATATACAGGGAGTACCAGGTAATAACATGGCTTTATACAGGAAGTACCAGGTAATAACATGGCTATATACAGGAAGTACCAGGTAATAACATGGTTATATACAGGGAGGTAATAACATGGGTATATATATGGAGGTAATAACATGGTTATATACAGGAAGTACCAGGTAATTACATGGTTATATACAGGGAGGTAATAACATGGCTATATACAGGGAGTACCAGGTAATTACATGGCTATATACAGGAAGTACCAGGTAATAACATAGCTATATACAGGGAGTACCAGGTAATACCATGGCTATATACAGAAAGTACAAGGTAATAACATGGCTATATACAGGGAGTACCAGGTAATACCATGGCTATATACAGGGAGTACCAGGTAATACCATGTCTATATACAGGGAGGTAATAACATGGCTATATACATGGAGTACCAGGTAATAACATGGCTATATACAGGGAGGTAATAACATGGGTATATACAGGAAGTATCAGGTAATAACATGGTTATATACAGGGAGTGCCAGGTAATAACATGGTTATATACAGGGAGGTAATAACATGGCTATATACAGGGAGGTAATAACATGGCTATATACAGGGAGTACCAGGTAATAACATGGTTATATACAGGGGGGTAATAAAATGGGTATATACAGGGAGTACCAGGTAATAACATGGTTATATACAGGGAGGTAATAAAATGGGTATATACAGGGTGTTAATAACAGGGTTATATACAGGAAGTACCAGGTAATAACATGGCTATATACAGGAAGTACCAGGTAATAACATGGTTATATACAGGGTGGTAATAACATGGGTATATATATGGAGGTAATCAAATGGTTATATACAGGAAGTACCAGGTAATAACATGGTTATATACAGGGAGTACCAGGTAATAACATGGCTATATACAGGAAGTACCTGGTAATAACATGACTATATACAGGGAGTACAAGGTAATAACATGGCTATATAAAGGAAGTACCAGGTAATAACATGGTTATTTACAGGGAGTACCAGGTAATAACATGACTATATACAGGAAGTACTTGGTAATAACATGACTATATACAGGGAGTACAAGGTAATAACATGGCTATATACAGGGAGTACCAGGTAATGCCATGGCTATATACAGGAAGTACCAGGTAATAACATGGTTATATACAGGGAGGTAATAACATGGGTATATATATATGGAGGTAATAACATGGTTATATACAGGAAGTACCAGGTAATAACATGGTTATATACAGGGAGTACCAGGTAATAACATGGCTATATACAGGGAGTACCAGGTAATAACATGGTTATATACAGTGAGTACCAGGTAATAACATGGCTATATACAGGGAGTACCAGGTAATAACATGGTTATATACAGGAAGTACCTGGTAATAACATGACTATATACAGGAAGTACCAGGTAATAACATGGTTATATACAGGGATGTAATAACATGGTTATATACAGGGAGGTAATAACATGGTTATATACAGGGAGGTATTAACATGGTTATATACAGGGAGTACCAGGTAATAGCATGGTTATATACAGGGAGTACCAGGTAATAACATGGCTATATACAGGGAGGTAATAACATGGCTATATACAGGAAGTACCAGGTAATAACATGGTTATATACAGGGAGGTAATAACATGGCTATATACAGGGAGTACCAGGTAATAACATGGCTATATACAGGGAGGTATTAACATGGTTATATACAGGGATTACCAGGTAATGACATGGCTATATACAGGGAGTACCAGGTAATAACATGGTTATATACAGGGAGGTAATAACATGGCTATATACAGGGAGTACCAGGTAATAACATGGCTATATACAGGGAGTACCAGGTAATAACATGGCTATATACAGGGAATACCAGGTAATAACATGGCTATATACAGGGAGGTAATAACATGGCTATATACAGGGAGTACCAGCTAATGACATGGCTATATACTGGAAGTACCAGGTAATAACATGGCTATGTACAGGAAGTACCAGGTAATAACATGGTTATAAACAGGGAGTACCAGGTAATAACATTTCTATATACAGGGAGTACCAGGTAATAACATGGTTATATACAGGGAGGTAATAACATGGCTATATACAGGGAGTACCAGGTAATAACATGGCTTTATACAGGAAGTACCAGGTAATAACATGGTTAGATACAGGGAGTACCAGGTAATAACATGGCTTTATACAGGAAGTACCAGGTAATAACATGGCTATATACAGGAAGTACCAGGTAATAACATGGTTATATACAGGGAGGTAATAACATGGGTATATATATGGAGGTAATAACATGGTTATATACAGGAAGTACCAGGTAATTACATGGTTATATACAGGGAGGTAATAACATGGCTATATACAGGGAGTACCAGGTAATTACATGGCTATATACAGGAAGTACCAGGTAATAACATAGCTATATACAGGGAGTACCAGGTAATACCATGGCTATATACAGGGAGTACCAGGTAATACCATGGCTATATACAGGGAGTACCAGGTAATACCATGTCTATATACAGGGAGGTAATAACATGGCTATATACATGGAGTACCAGGTAATAACATGGCTATATACAGGGAGGTAATAACATGGGTATATACAGGAAGTATCAGTTAATAACATGGTTATATACAGGGAGTGCCAGGTAATAACATGGTTATATACAGGGAGGTAATAACATGGCTATATACAGGGAGGTAATAACATGGCTATATACAGGGAGTACCAGGTAATAACATGGTTATATACAGGGGGGTAATAAAATGGGTATATACAGGGAGTACCAGGTAATAACATGGTTATATACAGGGAGGTAATAAAATGGGTATATACACGGTGTTAATAACAGGTTTATATACAGGAAGTACCAGGTAATAACATGGCTATATACAGGAAGTACCAGGTAATAACATGGTTATATACAGGGTGGTAATAACATGGGTATATATATGGAGGTAATAACATGGTTATATACAGGAAGTACCAGGTAATAACATGGTTATATACAGGGAGTACCAGGTAATAACATGGCTATATACAGGAAGTACCTGGTAATAACATGACTATATACAGGAAGTACCAGGTAATAACATGGTTATAAACAGGGAGTACCAGGTAATAACATTTCTATATACAGGGAGTACCAGGTAATAACATGGTTATATACAGGGAGGTAATAACATGGGTATATACAGGGTGTTAATAACATGGTTATATACAGGAAGTACCAGGTAATAACATGGTTAAATACAGGGAGTACTAGGTAATAACATGGCTTTATACAGGAAGTACCAGGTAATAACATGGTTATATACAGGGAGTACCAGGTAATAACATGGCTTTATACAGGAAGTACCAGGTAATAACATGGCTATATACAGGAAGTACCAGGTAATAACATGGGTATATATATGGAGGTAATAACATGGTTATATACAGGAAGTACCAGGTAATTACATGGTTATATACAGGGAGGTAATAACATGGCTATATACAGGGAGTACCAGGTAATTACATGGCTATATACAGGAAGTACCAGGTAATAACATAGCTATATACAGGGAGTACCAGGTAATAACATGGCTATGTACAGGAAGTACCAGGTAATAACATGGTTATAAACAGGGAGTACCAGGTAATAACATTTCTATATACAGGGAGTACCAGGTAATAACATGGTTATATACAGGGAGGTAATAACATGGGTATATACAGGGTGTTAATAACATGGTTATATACAGGAAGTACCAGGTAATAACATGGCTATATACAGGAAGTACCAGGTAATAACATGGTTATATACAGGGTGGTAATAACATGGGTATATATATGGAGGTAATCAAATGGTTATATACAGGAAGTACCAGGTAATAACATGGTTATATACAGGGAGTACCAGGTAATAACATGGCTATATACAGGAAGTACCTGGTAATAACATGACTATATACAGGGAGTACAAGGTAATAACATGGCTATATAAAGGAAGTACCAGGTAATAACATGGTTATTTACAGGGAGTACCAGGTAATAACATGACTATATACAGGAAGTACTTGGTAATAACATGACTATATACAGGGAGTACAAGGTAATAACATGCCTATATACAGGGAGTACCAGGTAATGCCATGGCTATATACAGGAAGTACCAGGTAATAACATGGTTATATACAGGGAGGTAATAACATGGGTATATATATATGGAGGTAATAACATGGTTATATACAGGAAGTACCAGGTAATAACATGGTTATATACAGGGAGTACCAGGTAATAACATGGCTATATACAGGGAGTACCAGGTAATAACATGGTTATATACAGTGAGTACCAGGTAATAACATGGCTATATACAGGGAGTACCAGGTAATAACATGGTTATATACAGGAAGTACCTGGTAATAACATGACTATATACAGGAAGTACCAGGTAATAACATGGTTATATACAGGGATGTAATAACATGGTTATATACAGGGAGGTAATAACATGGTTATATACAGGGAGGTATTAACATGGTTATATACAGGGAGTACCAGGTAATAGCATGGTTATATACAGGGAGTACCAGGTAATAACATGGCTATATACAGGGAGGTAATAACATGGCTATATACAGGAAGTACCAGGTAATAACATGGTTATATACAGGGAGGTAATAACATGGCTATATACAGGGAGTACCAGGTAATAACATGGCTATATACAGGGAGGTATTAACATGGTTATATACAGGGATTACCAGGTAATGACATGGCTATATACAGGGAGTACCAGGTAATAACATGGTTATATACAGGGAGGTAATAACATGGCTATATACAGGGAGTACCAGGTAATAACATGGCTATATACAGGGAGTACCAGGTAATAACATGGCTATATACAGGGAATACCAGGTAATAACATGGCTATATACAGGGAGGTAATAACATGGCTATATACAGGGAGTACCAGCTAATGACATGGCTATATACTGGAAGTACCAGGTAATAACATGGCTATGTACAGGAAGTACCAGGTAATAACATGGTTATAAACAGGGAGTACCAGGTAATAACATTTCTATATACAGGGAGTACCAGGTAATAACATGGTTATATACAGGGAGGTAATAACATGGCTATATACAGGGAGTACCAGGTAATAACATGGCTTTATACAGGAAGTACCAGGTAATAACATGGTTAGATACAGGGAGTACCAGGTAATAACATGGCTTTATACAGGAAGTACCAGGTAATAACATGGCTATATACAGGAAGTACCAGGTAATAACATGGTTATATACAGGGAGGTAATAACATGGGTATATATATGGAGGTAATAACATGGTTATATACAGGAAGTACCAGGTAATTACATGGTTATATACAGGGAGGTAATAACATGGCTATATACAGGGAGTACCAGGTAATTACATGGCTATATACAGGAAGTACCAGGTAATAACATAGCTATATACAGGGAGTACCAGGTAATACCATGGCTATATACAGGGAGTACCAGGTAATACCATGGCTATATACAGGGAGTACCAGGTAATACCATGTCTATATACAGGGAGGTAATAACATGGCTATATACATGGAGTACCAGGTAATAACATGGCTATATACAGGGAGGTAATAACATGGGTATATACAGGAAGTATCAGTTAATAACATGGTTATATACAGGGAGTGCCAGGTAATAACATGGTTATATACAGGGAGGTAATAACATGGCTATATACAGGGAGGTAATAACATGGCTATATACAGGGAGTACCAGGTAATAACATGGTTATATACAGGGGGGTAATAAAATGGGTATATACAGGGAGTACCAGGTAATAACATGGTTATATACAGGGAGGTAATAAAATGGGTATATACACGGTGTTAATAACAGGTTTATATACAGGAAGTACCAGGTAATAACATGGCTATATACAGGAAGTACCAGGTAATAACATGGTTATATACAGGGTGGTAATAACATGGGTATATATATGGAGGTAATAACATGGTTATATACAGGAAGTACCAGGTAATAACATGGTTATATACAGGGAGTACCAGGTAATAACATGGCTATATACAGGAAGTACCTGGTAATAACATGACTATATACAGGAAGTACCAGGTAATAACATGGTTATAAACAGGGAGTACCAGGTAATAACATTCCTATATACAGGGAGTACCAGGTAATAACATGGTTATATACAGGGAGGTAATAACATGGGTATATACAGGGTGTTAATAACATGGTTATATACAGGAAGTACCAGGTAATAACATGGTTAAATACAGGGAGTACTAGGTAATAACATGGCTTTATACAGGAAGTACCAGGTAATAACATGGTTATATACAGGGAGTACCAGGTAATAACATGGCTTTATACAGGAAGTACCAGGTAATAACATGGCTATATACAGGAAGTACCAGGTAATAACATGGGTATATATATGGAGGTAATAACATGGTTATATACAGGAAGTACCAGGTAATTACATGGTTATATACAGGGAGGTAATAACATGGCTATATACAGGGAGTACCAGGTAATTACATGGCTATATACAGGAAGTACCAGGTAATAACATAGCTATATACAGGGAGTACCAGGTAATAACATGGCTATGTACAGGAAGTACCAGGTAATAACATGGTTATAAACAGGGAGTACCAGGTAATAACATTTCTATATACAGGGAGTACCAGGTAATAACATGGTTATATACAGGGAGGCAATAACATGGGTATATACAGGGTGTTAATAACATGGTTATATACAGGAAGTACCAGGTAATAACATGGTTAAATACAGGGAGTACTAGGTAATAACATGGCTTTATACAGGAAGTACCAGGTAATAACATGGTTATATACAGGGAGTACCAGGTAATAACATGGCTTTATACAGGAAGTACCAGGTAATAACATGGCTATATACAGGAAGTACCAGGTAATAACATGGTTATATACAGGGAGTACCAGGTAATAACATGGCTATATACAGGAAGTACCTGGTAATAACATGACTATATACAGGGAGTACAAGGTAATAACATGGCTATATAAAGGAAGTACCAGGTAATAACATGGTTATATACAGGGAGTACCAGGTAATAACATGACTATATACAGGAAGTACTTGGTAATAACATGACTATATACAGGGAGTACAAGGTAATAACATGGCTATATACAGGGAGTACCAGGTAATGACATGGCTATATACAGGGAGGTAATAACATGGGTATATATATGGAGGTAATAACATGGTTATATACAGGAAGTACCAGGTAATAACATGGTTATATACAGGGAGTACCAGGTAATAACATGGCTATATACAGGGAGTACCAGGTAATAACATGGTTATATACAGTGAGTACCAGGTAATAACATGGCTATATACAGGGAGTACCAGGTAATAACATGGTTATATACAGGAAGTACCTGGTAATAACATGACTATATACAGGAAGTACCAGGTAATAACATGGTTATATACAGGGATGTAATAACATGGTTATATACAGGGAGGTAATAACATGGTTATATACAGGGAGGTATTAACATGGTTATATACAGGGAGTACCAGGTAATAGCATGGTTATATACAGGGAGTACCAGGTAATAACATGGCTATATACAGGGAGGTAATAACATGGCTATATACAGGAAGTACCAGGTAATAACATGGTTATATACAGGGAGGTAATAACATGGTTATATACAGGGAGTAGCAGGTAATAGCATGGCTATATACAGGTAGTACCAGGTAATAACATGGCTATATACAGGGAGTACCAGGTAATAACATGGCTATATACAGGAAGTACCAGGCAATAGCATGGCTATATACAGGGAGTACAAGGTAATAACATGGCTATATACAGGGAGGTAATAACATGGCTATGTATAGGGAGGTAATAACATGGCTATATACAGGGAGTACCAGGTAATAACATGGCTATATACAGGGAGGTAATAACATGGTTATATACAGGGAGTACCAGGTAATAGCATGGCTATATACAGGTAGTACCAGGTAATAACATGGCTATATACAGGGAGTACCAGGTAATAACATGGCTATATACAGGAAGTACCAGGCAATAGCATGGCTATATACAGGGAGTACAAGGTAATAACATGGCTATATACAGGGAGGTAATAACATGGCTATGTATAGGGAGGTAATAACATGGCTATATACAGGGAGTACCAGGTAATAACATGGTTATATACAGGGAGGTAATAACATGGCTATATACAGGGAGGTAATAACATGGTTATATACAAGGAGGTAATAACATGGCTATATACAGGGAGTACCAGGTAATAACATGGCTATATACAGGAGGTAATATCATGGCTATATACAGGGAGTACCAGGTAATAACATGGTTATATACAGGGAGTACCAGGTAATAACATGGTTATATACAGGGAGTACCAGGTAATAACATGCCTATATACAGGGAGGTAATAACATGGTTATATACAGGGAGTACCAGGTAATAAAATGGCTATATACAGGAGTACCAGGTAATAACATGGTTATATACAGGGAGTACCAGCTAATAACATGGCTATATACAGGGAGTACCAGGTAATAACATGGTTATATACAGGGAGGTAATAACATGGTTATATACAAGGAGTACCAGGTATTAACATGGCTTTATATAGGAAGTAACAGGTAATAACATGGCTATATACAGGAAGTACCAGGTAATAACATGGCTATATACAGGGAGTACCAGGTAATATCATGGCTATATACAGGGAATACCAGGTAATAACATGGCTATATACAGGAAGTACCAGGTAATAACATGGTTATATACAGGGACGTAATAACATGGCTATATACAGGGAGGTAATAACATGGCTATATACAGGAAGTACCAGGTAATAACATGGTTATATACAGGGAGGTAATAACATGGTTATATACAGGGAGTAGCAGGTAATAGCATGGCTATATACAGGTAGTACCAGGTAATAACATGGCTATATACAGGGAGTACCAGGTAATAACATGGCTATATACAGGAAGTACCAGGCAATAGCATGGCTATATACAGGGAGTACAAGGTAATAACATGGCTATATACAGGGAGGTAATAACATGGCTATGTATAGGGAGGTAATAACATGGCTATATACAGGGAGTACCAGGTAATAACATGGCTATATACAGGGAGGTAATAACATGGTTATATACAGGGAGTACCAGGTAATAGCATGGCTATATACAGGTAGTACCAGGTAATAACATGGCTATATACAGGGAGTACCAGGTAATAACATGGCTATATACAGGAAGTACCAGGCAATAGCATGGCTATATACAGGGAGTACAAGGTAATAACATGGCTATATACAGGGAGGTAATAACATGGCTATGTATAGGGAGGTAATAACATGGCTATATACAGGGAGTACCAGGTAATAACATGGTTATATACAGGGAGGTAATAACATGGCTATATACAGGGAGGTAATAACATGGTTATATACAAGGAGGTAATAACATGGCTATATACAGGGAGTACCAGGTAATAACATGGCTATATACAGGGAGGTAATATCATGGCTATATACAGGGAGTACCAGGTAATAACATGGTTATATACAGGGAGTACCAGGTAATAACATGGTTATATACAGGGAGTACCAGGTAATAACATGCCTATATACAGGGAGGTAATAACATGGTTATATACAGGGAGTACCAGGTAATAAAATGGCTATATACAGGAGTACCAGGTAATAACATGGTTATATACAGGGAGTACCAGCTAATAACATGGCTATATACAGGGAGTACCAGGTAATAACATGGTTATATACAGGGAGGTAATAACATGGTTATATACAAGGAGTACCAGGTATTAACATGGCTTTATATAGGAAGTACCAGGTAATAACATGGCTATATACAGGGAATACCAGGTAATAACATGGCTATATACAGGAAGTACCAGGTAATAACATGGTTATATACAGGGACGTAATAACATGGCTATATACAGGGAGGTAATAACATGGCTATATACAGGGAGTACCAGGTAATACATGGCTATATACAGGGAATACCAGGTAATAACATGGCTATATACAGGGAGGTAATAACATGGTTATATACAGGGAGTACCAGATAATAACATGGCTATATACAGGGAGTACCAGGTAATAACATGGCTATATACAGGGAATACCAGGTAATAACATGGCTATATACAGGGAGGTAATAACATGGCTATATACAGGGAGTACCAGCTAATGACATGGCTATATACTGGAAGTACCAGGTAATAACATGGCTATGTACAGGAAGTACCAGGTAATAACATGGTTATAAACAGGGAGTACCAGGTAATAACATTTCTATATACAGGGAGTACCAGGTAATAACATGGTTATATACAGGGAGGTAATAACATGGGTATATACAGGGTGTTAATAACATGGTTATATACAGGAAGTACCAGGTAATAACATGGTTAAATACAGGGAGTACCAGGTAATAACATGGCTTTATACAGGAAGTACCAGGTAATAACATGGTTATATACAGGGAGTACCAGGTAATAACATGGCTTTATACAGGAAGTACCAGGTAATAACATGGCTATATACAGGAAGTACCAGGTAATAACATGGTTATATACAGGGAGGTAATAACATGGGTATATATATGGAGGTAATAACATGGTTATATACAGGAAGTACCAGGTAATTACATGGTTATATACAGGGAGGTAATAACATGGCTATATACAGGGAGTACCAGGTAATTACATGGCTATATACAGGAAGTACCAGGTAATAACATAGCTATATACAGGGAGTACCAGGTAATACCATGGCTATATACAGAAAGTACAAGGTAATAACATGGCTATATACAGGGAGTACCAGGTAATACCATGGCTATATACAGGGAGTACCAGGTAATACCATGTCTATATACAGGGAGGTAATAACATGGCTATATACATGGAGTACCAGGTAATAACATGGCTATATACAGGGAGGTAATAACATGGGTATATACAGGAGGTATCAGGTAATAACATGGTTATATACAGGGAGTGCCAGGTAATAACATGGTTATATACAGGGAGGTAATAACATGGCTATATACAGGGAGGTAATAACATGGCTATATACAGGGAGTACCAGGTAATAACATGGTTATATACAGGGGGTAATAAAATGGGTATATACAGGGAGTACCAGGTAATAACATGGTTATATACAGGGAGGTAATAAAATGGGTATATACAGGGTGTTAATAACAGGGTTATATACAGGAAGTACCAGGTAATAACATGGCTATATACAGGAAGTACCAGGTAATAACATGGTTATATACAGGGTGGTAATAACATGGGTATATATATGGAGGTAATCAAATGGTTATATACAGGAAGTACCAGGTAATAACATGGTTATATACAGGGAGTACCAGGTAATAACATGGCTATATACAGGAAGTACCTGGTAATAACATGACTATATACAGGGAGTACAAGGTAATAACATGGCTATATAAAGGAAGTACCAGGTAATAACATGGTTATATACAGGGAGTACCAGGTAATAACATGACTATATACAGGAAGTACTTGGTAATAACATGACTATATACAGGGAGTACAAGGTAATAACATGGCTATATACAGGGAGTACCAGGTAATGACATTGCTATATACAGGAAGTACCAGGTAATAACATGGTTATATACAGGGAGGTAATAACATGGGTATATATATATGGAGGTAATAACATGGTTATATACAGGAAGTACCAGGTAATAACATGGTTATATACAGGGAGTACCAGGTAATAACATGGCTATATACAGGGAGTACCAGGTAATAACATGGTTATATACAGTGAGTACCAGGTAATAACATGGCTATATACAGGGAGTACCAGGTAATAACATGGTTATATACAGGAAGTACCTGGTAATAACATGACTATATACAGGAAGTACCAGGTAATAACATGGTTATATACAGGGATGTAATAACATGGTTATATACAGGGAGGTAATAACATGGTTATATACAGGGAGGTATTAACATGGTTATATACAGGGAGTACCAGGTAATAGCATGGTTATATACAGGGAGTACCAGGTAATAACATGGCTATATACAGGGAGGTAATAACATGGCTATATACAGGAAGTACCAGGTAATAACATGGTTATATACAGGGAGGTAATAACATGGCTATATACAGGGAGTACCAGGTAATAACATGGCTATATACAGGGAGGTATTAACATGGTTATATACAGGGATTACCAGGTAATGACATGGCTATATACAGGGAGTACCAGGTAATAACATGGTTATATACAGGGAGGTAATAACATGGCTATATACAGGGAGTACCAGGTAATAACATGGCTATATACAGGGAGTACCAGGTAATAACATGGCTATATACAGGGAATACCAGGTAATAACATGGCTATATACAGGGAGGTAATAACATGGCTATATACAGGGAGTACCAGCTAATGACATGGCTATATACTGGAAGTACCAGGTAATAACATGGCTATGTACAGGAAGTACCAGGTAATAACATGGTTATAAACAGGGAGTACCAGGTAATAACATTTCTATATACAGGGAGTACCAGGTAATAACATGGTTATATACAGGGAGGTAATAACATGGCTATATACAGGGAGTACCAGGTAATAACATGGCTTTATACAGGAAGTACCAGGTAATAACATGGTTAGATACAGGGAGTACCAGGTAATAACATGGCTTTATACAGGAAGTACCAGGTAATAACATGGCTATATACAGGAAGTACCAGGTAATAACATGGTTATATACAGGGAGGTAATAACATGGGTATATATATGGAGGTAATAACATGGTTATATACAGGAAGTACCAGGTAATTACATGGTTATATACAGGGAGGTAATAACATGGCTATATACAGGGAGTACCAGGTAATTACATGGCTATATACAGGAAGTACCAGGTAATAACATAGCTATATACAGGGAGTACCAGGTAATACCATGGCTATATACAGGGAGTACCAGGTAATACCATGGCTATATACAGGGAGTACCAGGTAATACCATGTCTATATACAGGGAGGTAATAACATGGCTATATACATGGAGTACCAGGTAATAACATGGCTATATACAGGGAGGTAATAACATGGGTATATACAGGAAGTATCAGGTAATAACATGGTTATATACAGGGAGTGCCAGGTAATAACATGGTTATATACAGGGAGGTAATAACATGGCTATATACAGGGAGGTAATAACATGGCTATATACAGGGAGTACCAGGTAATAACATGGTTATATACAGGGGGGTAATAAAATGGGTATATACAGGGAGTACCAGGTAATAACATGGTTATATACAGGGAGGTAATAAAATGGGTATATACACGGTGTTAATAACAGGTTTATATACAGGAAGTACCAGGTAATAACATGGCTATATACAGGAAGTACCAGGTAATAACATGGTTATATACAGGGTGGTAATAACATGGGTATATATATGGAGGTAATAACATGGTTATATACAGGAAGTACCAGGTAATAACATGGTTATATACAGGGAGTACCAGGTAATAACATGGCTATATACAGGAAGTACCTGGTAATAACATGACTATATACAGGGAGTACAAGGTAATAACATGGCTATATAAAGGAAGTACCAGGTAATAACATGGTTATATACAGGGAGTACCAGATAATAACATGGCTATATACAGGGAGTACCAGGTAATAACATGGCTATATAGAGGGAATACCAGGTAATAACATGGCTATATACAGGGAGGTAATAACATGGCTATATACAGGGAGTACCAGCTAATGACATGGCTATATACTGGAAGTACCAGGTAATAACATGGCTATGTACAGGAAGTACCAGGTAATAACATGGTTATAAACAGGGAGTACCAGGTAATAACATTTCTATATACAGGGAGTACCAGGTAATAACATGGTTATATACAGGGAGGTAATAACATGGGTATATACAGGGTGTTAATAACATGGTTATATACAGGAAGTACCAGGTAATAACATGGTTAAATACAGGGAGTACTAGGTAATAACATGGCTTTATACAGGAAGTACCAGGTAATAACATGGTTATATACAGGGAGTACCAGGTAATAACATGGCTTTATACAGGAAGTACCAGGTAATAACATGGCTATATACAGGAAGTACCAGGTAATAACATGGTTATATACAGGGAGTACCAGGTAATAACATGGCTATATACAGGAAGTACCTGGTAATAACATGACTATATACAGGGAGTACAAGGTAATAACATGGCTATATAAAGGAAGTACCAGGTAATAACATGGTTATATACAGGGAGTACCAGGTAATAACATGACTATATACAGGAAGTACTTGGTAATAACATGACTATATACAGGGAGTACAAGGTAATAACATGGCTATATACAGGGAGTACCAGGTAATGACATGGCTATATACAGGGAGGTAATAACATGGGTATATATATGGAGGTAATAACATGGTTATATACAGGAAGTACCAGGTAATAACATGGTTATATACAGGGAGTACCAGGTAATAACATGGCTATATACAGGGAGTACCAGGTAATAACATGGTTATATACAGTGAGTACCAGGTAATAACATGGCTATATACAGGGAGTACCAGGTAATAACATGGTTATATACAGGAAGTACCTGGTAATAACATGACTATATACAGGAAGTACCAGGTAATAACATGGTTATATACAGGGATGTAATAACATGGTTATATACAGGGAGGTAATAACATGGTTATATACAGGGAGGTATTAACATGGTTATATACAGGGAGTACCAGGTAATAGCATGGTTATATACAGGGAGTACCAGGTAATAACATGGCTATATACAGGGAGGTAATAACATGGCTATATACAGGAAGTACCAGGTAATAACATGGTTATATACAGGGAGGTAATAACATGGCTACATACAGGGAGTACCAGGTAATAACATGGCTATATACAGGGAGTACCAGGTAATAACATGGTTATATACAGGGAGAACCAGGTTATACCATGGCTATATACAGGGAGTACCAGGTAATAACATGGCTATATACAGGGAGGTATTAACATGGTTATATACAGGGATTACCAGGTAATGACATGGCTATATACAGGGAGTACCAGGTAATAACATGGTTATATACAGGGAGGTAATAACATGGCTATATACAGGGAGTACCAGGTAATAACATGGCTATATACAGGGAGTACCAGGTAATACCATGGTTATATACAGGGAGTACCAGGTAATACCATGGCTATATACAGGTAGTACCAGGTAATAACATGGCTATATACAGGGAGGTAATAACATGGGAATATACAGGGAGGTAATAACATGGCTATATACAGGGAGTACCAGGCAATAACATGGTTATATACAGTGAGTACCAGGTAATAACATGGTTTTATCCAGGGAGTACCAGGTAATAACATGGTTATATACAGGGAGGTAATAACATGGCTATATACAGGGAGTACCAGGTAATAACATGGTTATATACAGGGAGGTAATAACATGGCTATATACAGGGAGTACCAGGTAATAACATGGTTATATACAGGGAGTACCAGGTAATAACATGGCTATATACAGGGAGTACCAGGTAATAACATGGTTATATACAGGGAGGTAATAACATGGCTATATACAGGGAGTACCAGGTAATAACATGGTTATATACAGGGAGGTAATAACATGGTTGTATACAGGGAATACCAGGTAATAACATTGTTATATACAGGGAGGTAATAACATGGTTATATACAGGGAGGTAATAACATGGCTATATACAGGGAGTACCAGGTAATAACATGGCTATATACAGGGAGTACCAGGTAATAACATGGCTATATACAGGGAGTACCAGGTAATAACATGGTTATATACAGGTAATAACATGGCTATATACAGGGAGGTAATAACATGGCTATATACATGGAGTACCAGGTAATAACTTGGTTATATACAGGTAATAACATGGCTATATACAGTGAGTACCAGGTAATAACATGGTTATATACAGGGAGGTAATAACATGGCTATATACAGGGAGTACCAGGTAATAACATGGTTATATACAGGGAGGTAATAACATGGTTATATACAGGGAATACCAGGTAATAACATTGTTATATACAGGGAGGTAATAACATGGTTATATACAGGGAGGTAATAACATGGCTATATACAGGGAGTACCAGGTAATAACATGGCTATATACAGGGAGTACCAGGTAATAACATGGCTATATACAGGGAGTACCAGGTAATAACATGGTTATATACAGGTAATAACATGGCTATATACAGGGAGGTAATAACATGGCTATATACATGGAGTACCAGGTAATAACTTGGTTATATACAGGTAATAACATGGCTATATACAGTGAGTACCAGGTAATAACATGGCTATATACAGGGAGGTAATAACATGGCTATATACAGGGAGGTAATAACATGGCTATATACATGGAGTACCAGGTAATAACATGGTTATATACAGGGAGGTAATAACATGGTTATATACAGGGAGTACCAGGTAATAACATGGTTATATACAGGGAGTACCAGGTAATAACATGGTTATATACAGGGAGTACCAGGTAATAACATGGTTATATACCGGGAGGTAATAACATGGGTATATACAGTGAGTATAGCCGTTAATGGCTGTGTGTTGAGTTATTTTGAGGGGACAGCAAATTTACACTCTTATACAAGCTGTACACTCACTACTTTACATTGTAGCGAAGTGTCATTTCTTAGGTGTTGTAACATGAAAAGATATACTCAAATATTTACAGAAATGTGAGGGGTGTACTCACTTTTGTGATACACTGTATCTACCTCCATCACTCCAGTATCCCCTTCCCCCTATACATATCTACCTCCATCACTCCAGTATCCCTGACCCCTTCCCCCTGTACATATCTACCTCCATCACTCCAGTATCCCTGTCTCCTTCCCCCTATACATATCTACCTCCATCACTCCAGTATCCCTGTCCCCTTCCCCCTATACATATCTACCTCCATCACTCCAGTATCCCTGTCTCCTCCCCCCTATACATATCTACCTCCATCACTCCAGTATCCCTGTCCCCTTCCCCCTATACATATCTCCCTCCATCACTCCAGTATCCCCTTCCCCCTATACATATCTACCTCCATCACTCCAGTATCCCTGTCTCCTCCCCCCTATACATATCTCCCTCCATCACTCCAGTATCCCTGTCCCCTTCCCCGTATACATATCTACCTCCATCACTCCAGTATCCCCTTCCCCCTATACATATCTACCTCCCACACTCCAGTATCACTGTCTCCTTCCCCCTATACATATCTCCCTCCATCACTCCAGTATCCCTGACCCCTTCCCCCTATACATATCTACCTCCCACACTCCAGTATCACTGTCTCCTTCCCCCTATACATATCTCCCTCCATCACTCCAGTATCCCTGTCCCCTTCCCCCTATACATATCTACCTCCATCACTCCAGTATCCCTGTCTCCTTCCCCCTATACATATCTCCCTCCATCACTCCAGTATCCCTGTCCCCTTCCCCCTATACATATCTACCTCCATCACTCCAGTACCCCTGTCCCCTTCCCCTATACATATCTCCCTCCATCACTCCAGTATCCCTGTCTCCTTCCCCCTATACATATCTACCTCCATCACTCCAGTATCCCTGTCTCCTTCCCCCTATACATATCTACCTCCATCACTCCAGTACCCCTGTCTCCTTCCCCCTATACATATCTCCCTCCATCACTCCAGTATCCCTGTCCCCTTCCCCCTATACATATCTACCTCCATCACTCCAGTATCCCTGTCTCCTTCCCCCTATACATATCTACCTCCATCACTCCAGTATCCCTGTCTCCTTCCCCCTATACATATCTACCTCCATCACTCCAGTACCCCTGTCCAGTCCAGGATCCAGTTGCAGAGGGAGGTGTTTAGTCCCAGTGTCCTTAGCTTAGTGATGAGCTTTGAGGGCAACTATGGTGTTGAACGCTGAGCTGTAGTCAATGAACAGCATTTTCACATAGGTGTTCCTCTTGCCCAGGTATTAGAGGGCATTGTGGAGAGCAGTAGAGACCGATCCATCTGTGGATCTGTGGGGGCGGTAGGAGAACTGGACTGGGTCCACAGTGTCTGGGATGATGGTGTTGATGTGAACCACGACCAGCCTTTCAAAGCCCTTCACGGCTACAGATGTCAGTGCTACGGGGCGGTAGTCATTTAGACATGTTACCTTGGTGGTCATAGAGACAGGGACTATGGTGTTCTGCTTGAAACATGGAGATTTTACAGACTGGGTCAGGGAGAGGTTGAACATGTCAGTGCTACGGGGCGGTAGTCATTTAGACATGTTACCTTGGTGGTCATAGAGACAGGGACTATGGTGTTCTGCTTGAAACATGGAGATTTTACAGACTGGGTCAGGGAGAGGTTGAACATGTCAGTGCTACGGGGCGGTAGTCATTTAGACATGTTACCTTGGTGGTCATAGAGACAGGGACTATGGTGTTCTGCTTGAAACATGGAGATTTTACAGACTGGGTCAGGGAGAGGTTGGACATGTCAGTGAAGACATCTACTCTGTGTAAAGATGTCCCATAGGGGACATACCAAGTCCCAATGCTGGAGGGGTGCTGGGATGGGGACTGACAGGCTGGAAGGGGTAGTAAAACTCGCTGTAGCCCCTGTTGCGTTGAGCTGTTGTGATCTGTATTTGAGGAACTCTGGGGCCTGGTCCTTGAGCCTACAGAGAGAGAGAGAGGTGAACACTTTTGTACCTGTTAGTCTGACTCATTGAACCTGAGAGTCTGGCCATCAGTCCAATACGTTGATAAAACGCTGATATGCGATCCTCCTAGACCACCTATAGAGCCCACCCCTCCGTCTGCCTACCCACCCACTCATACTGTAGCTATATATCCTGGCCGGACTGTACCATGTTTTTAAGCAGGGGGAGGGTGGAGGCCTGTGTGGGGAGGAGCCTGTAGCTGTATAACCTGGCTGGACTGTACCATGTTGTTAAGCAGGGGGAGGGTGGAGGCCTGTGTGGGGAGGAGCCTGTAGCTGTATAACCTGGCTGGACTGTACCAAGTTGTTAGGCAGGGGAAGGGTGGAGGTCTGTGTGGGGAGGAGCCTGTAGCTGCATAACCTGGCTGGACTGTACCAAGTTGTTAGGCAGGGGAAGGGTGGAGGTCTGTGTGGGGAGGAGCCTGTAGCTGTATAACCTGGATGGACTGTACCAAGTTGTTAGGCAGGGGGAGGGTGGAGGCCTGTGTGGGGAGGGATGGGGTGTGTGTGGGGCGGGTGGAGGCCTGTGTGGGGAGGGATGGGGCGTGTGCGGAGGGATGGGGCGTGTGAGGGGGGTCATGACGTTGGAGACTAATCCCCTGGTCTGTTAAACAGCCGGCTGATATAGATAAACTGTTATGTTGAATCTGCCTTTACAACTCTCTTTCCCTGGAAATTGGACCTCAATTCTGGATAATTTTTTAATTGACTTTAATGCCAAGGGAATGCCAAGTCTGGTAAGAAAATATTTGGTTGATTTTTTTTGGGGGGGTGGGATAATTTATTGTAATGTGTTGTCCATTTCACCTTTGAAAGTCGAATGAAATGATGTCCCATTGTACATGTGGAGTTGTTTTGCAGTGAAGAGGACAGGTACTGCTGGAACAACTGATCACTGATCGGTACAACTAAAGAGCCCATTTATTTCCGTTTTTGTTCTCCTTGCAGTGCTGTGTCTGTCGAGCTGTAAACTCAGAGTCTACGAGGACAAATAAGGTCTTCTTCACATATATAAGAAATATTTTTGGGGGGAGAAGTGTGATATTCTAATGGTGTAAAGCGATATTCTTTCCAATAGGAAAGGTAATACAGCATTACACTCTGTGGCCACATCGGGACGTCCCGTTCTGATATAACAGTTGGATATGAGCTTGATGATCTGTAAATACCTCGCTGATTTCCATGGTCATTTACATCAACATAAAACAGAAGCTATGATGTCACAGCCATTCCGAAAGAATCATCTGTCATATGCATATTCTCTCCTTAAAGAAAATAATGATTCCCCTTTGACCTCTCTGTGTCCAGTATGAACTACAGTACAGGGAAGTAGAAGGATTCCCCTTTGACCTCTCCGTGTCCAGTATGAACTACAGTACAGGGAAGTAGTAGGATTCCCCTTTGACCTCTCTGTGTCCAGTATGAACTACAGTACAGGGAAGTGGGAAGTTCTCAGATGGTTGGTTTTCAAATGGGATTTGCTTTTTAAACATTGTAGGGTAAACTTGCAGAGTGAAATGGCATTGAAGACAGACTAACGTTGTAGGGTAACCTTGCAGAGTGATATGGCATTGAAGACAGACTCTAACATTGTAGGGTAACCTTGCAGAGTTAAATGGCATTGAAGACAGACTCTAACGTTGTAGGGTAACCTTGCAGAGTTAAATGGCATTGAAGACAGACTCTAACGTTGTAGGGTAACCTTGCAGAGTTAAATGGCATTGAAGACAGACTCTAACGTTGTAGGGTAACCTTGCAGAGTTAAATGGCATTGAAGACAGACTAACGTTGTAGGGTAACCTTGCAGAGTGAAATGGCATTGAAGACAGACTAACGTTGTAGGGTAACCTTGCAGAGTGATATGGCATTGAAGACAGACTCTAACGTTGTAGGGTAACCTTGCAGAGTTAAATGGCATTGAAGACAGACTAACGTTGTAGGGTAACCTTGCAGAGTTAAATGGCATTGAAGACAGACTAATGTTATAGGGTAACCTTGCAGAGTTAAATGGCATTGAAGACAGACTCTAACGTTGTAGGGTAACCTTGCAGAGTGAAATGGCATTGAAGACAGACTCTAACGTTGTAGGGTAACCTTGCAGAGTGAAATGGCATTGAAGACAGACTCTAATGTTGTAGGGTAACCTTGCAGAGTTAAATGGCATTGAAGACAGACTCTAACGTTGTAGGGTAGCCTTGCAGAGTGAAATGGCATTGAAGACAGACTAACGTTGTAGGGTAACCTTGCAGAGTTAAATGGCATTGAAGACAGACTCTAACGTTGTAGGGTAACCTTGCAGAGTGATATGGCATTGAAGACAGACTCTAACGTTGTAGGGCAACCTTGCAGAGTTAAATGGCATTGAAGACAGACTAACGTTGTAGGGTAACCTTGCAGAGTGATATGGCATTGAAGACAGACTCTAACATTGTAGGGTAACCTTGCAGAGTGAAATGGCATTGAAAACAGACTAACGTTGTAGGGTAACCTTGCAGAGTTAAATGGCATTGAAGACAGACTAACGTTGTAGGGTAACCTTGCAGAGTTAAATGGCATTGAAGACAGACTCTAACGTTGTAGGGTAACCTTGCAGAGTTAAATGGCATTGAAGACAGACTAATGTTGTAGGGTAGCCTTGCAGAGTTATATGGCATTGAAGACAGATGTTGTAGGGTAGCCTTGCAGAGTGAAATGGCATTGAAGACAGAATAATGTTGTAGGGTAACCTTGCAGAGTTAAATGGCATTGAAGACAGACTCTAACGTTATGTACAGGTAGCTTCCAGCTGGACCTTTCATGCTATCAGACAGGACACTGAAGGTGAAAACTAGAAGCTGACAGAAACTAACCAGTCAAGTTCACACAGACATGCTTTAACTCTTCACGTACGATTCCTGTTATTTGATGAAACAGAAAAGCAACAGGAAGTCCTCATCCTCTGTCTAGGAATGTAACTGTTGCTCCTCTCCATTTGAATGTGATCATCTAATCCCTGTAATGGAACACTGGGACAGGGAATCTGGGAACTGAATATTTAATTTCCTTGTAAAAACATGTGAACCTTGTCAAACTATCAACACTTACGTTATTTGAGAAGACAGAAGCAGGATAATTCAACATTCTGCAACACCCATCCTCGTACTGATAGACACACTAGCAGAGAAGCGGTGGATACAGGGAACAGGGGTAGTCTAGAGGTGGATACAGGGAAAGTCTAGAGGTGGAAACAGGACACAGGGGAAGTCTAGAGGTGGATACAGGGGAAGTCTAGAGGTGGACACAGGGGAAGTCTAGAGGTGGAAACAGGACACAGGGGAAGTCTAGAGGTGGAAACAGGGGAAGTCTAGAGGTGGACACAGGGGAAGTCTAGAGGTGGAAACAGGACACAGGGGAAGTCTAGAGGTGGATACAGGACACAGGGGAAGTCTAGAGGTGGATACAGGACACAGGGGAAGTCTAGAGGTGGAAACAGGACACAGGGGAAGTCTAGAGGTGGACACAGGGGAAGTCTAGAGGTGGAAACAGGACACAGGGGAAGTCTAGAGGTGGATACAGGGGAAGTCTAGAGGTGGAAACAGGACACAGGGGAAGTCTAGAGGTGGATACAGGGTATAGGGGAAGTCTAGAGGTGGAAACAGGACACAGGGGAAGTCTAGAGGTGGATACAGGGAACAGGGGAAGTCTAGAGGTGGAAACAGGACACAGGGGAAGTCAAGAGGTGAAAACAGGGGAAGTCTAGTGGTGGACACAGGACACAGGGGAAGTCTAGAGGTGGATACAGGACACAGGGGAAGTCTAGTGTTGGACACAGGGGAAGTCTAGAGGTGGACACAGGGGAAGTCTAGAGGTGGATACATGGGAAGTCTAGAGGTGGATACAGGAAACGGGGGAAGTCTACAGGTGGAAACAGGACACAGGGGAAGTCTAGAGGTGGATACAGGGGAAGTTTAGAGGTGGAAACAGGACACAGGGGAAGTCTATAGGTGGATACAGTAAACAGGGAAAGTCTAGAGGTGGATACAGGGTACAAGGGAAGTCTAGAGGTGGAAACAGGACACAGGGGAAGTCTAGAGGTGGATACAGGGTACAGGGGAAGTCTAGAGGTGGAAACAGGACATGGGAAGTCTAGACGTGGAAACAGGACACAGGGGAAGTCTAGAGGTGGAAACAGGACACAGGGGAAGTCTAGAGGTGGATACAGGACACAGGGGAAGTCTAGAGGTGGAAACAGGACACAGGGGAAGTCAAGAGGTGAAAACAGGGGAAGTCTAGTGGTGGACACAGGACACAGGGGAAGTCTAGTGGTGGATACAGGACACAGGGGAAGTCTAGTGTTGGACACAGGACATAGGGGAAGTCTAGAGGTGGACACAGGGGAAGTCTAGAGGTGGATACATGGGAAGTCTAGAGGTGGATACAGGAAACGGGGGAAGTCTAGAGGTGGACACAGTACACAGGGGAAGTCTAGAGGTGGATACAGGGGAAGTCTAGAGGTGGAAACAGGGTACAGGGGAAGTCTAGAGGTGGAAACAGGACACAGTGGAAGTCTAGAGGTGGATACAGGGTACAGGGGAAGTCAAGCGGTGGAAACAGGACACAGGGTAAGTCTAGAGGTGGATACAGGGTACAGGGGAAGTCTAGAGGTGGAAACAGGACACGGGATGTCTAGAGGTGGAAACAAGACACAGCGGAAGTCTAGAGGTCGATACATTACACAGGGGAAGTCTAGAGGTGAAAACAGGGGAAGTCTAGTGGTGGACACAGGACACAGGGGAAGTCTAGAGGTGGATACAGGGTACAGGGGAAGTCTAGAGGTGGATACAGGGTACAGGGGAAGTCTAGAGGTGGATACAGGGAACAGGGGAAGTCAAGAGGTGGAAACAGGACACAGGGTAAGTCTAGAGGTGGATACAGGGTACAGGGGAAGTCTAGAGGTGGATACAGGACACAGGGGAAGTCTAGAGGTGGATACAGGGTACAGGGGAAGTCTAGAGGTGGAAACAGGACACAGGGGAAGTCTAGAGGTGGAAACAGGACACAGCAGAAGTCTAGAGGTGGATACAGTACACAGGGGAAGTCTAGAGGTGGATACAGTACACAGGGGAAGTCTAGAGGTGAAAACAGGGGAAGTCTAGTGGTGGACACAGGACACAGGGGAAGTCTAGAGGTGGAAACATGACACAGGCGAAGTCTAGAGGTGGAAACAGGGTACAGGGGAAGTCTAGAGGTGGAAACAGGACACGGGAAGTCTAGACGTGGAAACAGGACACAGGGGAAGTCTAGAGGTGGAAACAGGACACATGGGAAGTCTAAAGGTGGATACAGGACACAGGGGAAGTCTAGAGGTGGAAACAGGACACAGGGGAAGTCAAGAGGTGAAAACAGGGGAAGTCTAGTGGTGGACACAGGACACAGGGGAAGTCTAGTGGTGGATACAGGACACAGGGGAAGTCTAGTGTTGGACACAGGACATAGGGGAAGTCTAGAGGTGGACACAGGGGAAGTCTAGAAGTGGATACAGGGGAAGTCTAGTGGTGGACACAGGAAACGGGGGAAGTCTAGAGGTGGACACAGTACACAGGGGAAGTCTAGAGGTGGATACAGGGGAAGTCTAGAAGTGGATACAGGGGAAGTCTAGTGGTGGACACAGGACACAGGGGAAGTCTAGAGGTGGATACAGGGTACAGGGGAAGTCTAGAGGTGGAAACAGGCGCAGGGGAAGTCTAGAGGTGGATACAGGACATAGGGGAAGTCTAGAGGTGGACACAGGGGAAGTATAGAGGTGGATACAGGACACAGGGGAAGTCTAGAGGTGGAAACAGGACACAGGGGAAGTCTCGAGGTGGAAACAGGACACAGGGGAAGTCTAGAGGTGGATACAGGGGAAGTATAGACGTGGATACAGGACACAGGGGAAGTCTAGAGGTGGAAACAGGACACAGGGGAAGTCTCAAGGTGGAAACAGGACACAGGGGAAGTCTAGAGGTGGATACAGGACACAGGGGAAGTCTAGAGGTGGATACAGGACACAGGGGAAGTCTAGAGGTGGAAACAGGACACAGGGGAAGTCTAGAGGTGGATACAGGACACAGGGGAAGTCTAGAGGTGGATACAGTACACAGGGGAAGTATAGAGGTGGATACAGGACACAAGGGGAAGTCTAGAGGTGGACACAGGGGAAGTCTAGAGGTGGAAACAGGACACAGGGGAAGTCTAGAGGTGGAAACAGGACACAGGGGAAGTCTCAAGGTGGAAACAGGACACAGGGGAAGTCTAGAGGTGGAAACAGGACACATGGGAAGTCTAGAGGTGGACACAGGGGAAGTCTAGAGGTGGAAACAGGACACAGGGGAAGTCTAGAGGTGGAAACAGGACACAGGGGAAGTCTCAAGGTGGAAACAGGCCACAGGGGAAGTCTAGAGGTGGATACAGGACACAGGGGAAGTCTAGAGGTGGATACAGGGGAAGTCTAGAGGTGGATACAGGGGAAGTCTAGAGGTGGAAACAGGACACAGGGGAAGTCTAGAGGTGGATACAGGTGAAGTCTAGAGGTGGATACAGGGGAAGTCTAGAGGTGGATACAGGACACAGGGGAAGTCTAGAGGTGGATACAGTACACAGGGGAAGTATAGAGGTGGATACAGGACACAAGGGGAAGTCTAGAGGTGGACACAGGGGAAGTCTAGAGGTGGAAACAGGACACAGGGGAAGTCTAGAGGTGGAAACAGGACACAGGGGAAGTCTCAAGGTGGAAACAGGACACAGGGGAAGTCTAGAGGTGGAAACAGGACACATGGGAAGTCTAGAGGTGGACACAGGGGAAGTCTAGAGGTGGAAACAGGACACAGGGGAAGTCTAGAGGTGGAAACAGGACACAGGGGAAGTCTCAAGGTGGAAACAGGACACAGGGGAAGTCTAGAGGTGGAAACAGGACACGGGAAGTCTAGAGGTGGATACAGGACACAGGGGAAGTCTAGAGGTGGATACAGGGGAAGTCTAGAGGTGGATACAGGGGAAGTCTAGAGGTGGAAACAGGACACAGGGGAAGTCTAGAGGTGGATACAGGTGAAGTCTAGAGGTGGAAACAGGGGAAGTCTAGAGGTGGACACAGGACACAGGGGAAGTCTAGAGGTGGATACAGGACACAGGGGAAGTCTAGAGGTGGATACAGGGGAAGTCTAGAGGTGGAAACAGGGGAAGTCTAGAGGTGGATACAGGACACAGGGGAAGTCTAGAGGTGGATACAGGGGAAGTCTAGAGGTGGACACAGGACACAGGGGAAGTCTCAAGGTGGAAAAAGGACACAGGGGAAGTCTAGAGGTGGATACAGGACACAGGGGAAGTCTAGAGGTGGATGCAGGGGAAGTCTAGAGGTGGACACAGGACACAGGGGAAGTCTAGAGGTGGATACAGGACACAGGGGAAGTCTAGAGGTGGAAACAGGACACAGGGGAAGTCTCAAGGTGGAAAAAGGACACAGGGGAAGTCTAGAGGTGGACACAGGGGAAGTCTATAGGTAGATACAGGACACAAGGGAAGTCTATTGGTGGATACAGGGGAAGTATATAGGTAGATACAGGACAGTGAAGGCAGAATGACATTTCTGCAGTCTTAATCTGGATTAATCCGTCATGAGGACATACACACACAGAGAGGATTGCTACCAGTGTCAACTAGTACACACAGTGACTACTCTAGCTGTACGCCCACTCTCTCTCCGTACTCTCTGTCTGTCTTCGTGAGAGACTAGGGAGTGACAGTCATCCTGTGAGCCATAAAGAAACATGCTGGGTCTGACTGACAGACACACAGACAGACAGACACTGGCTAGACACAGAGTAATGGACACCTGGGAGGAAAAGGCCAGACTCCTGTAATCTCTGTCAGTGTTATAGAACAGGAAGAAGTAAGTTCCTGGTTCAATCAGAGAACACACGTCAGCTATCCAGTGACCACACATTATCTCTGCGTCATTGCTTCACATGACATCAGAATGGCGTCCCAGACGAGACAGGGGCTCAGCACATTGAATGAGCAGTACTCAAATCCAATGTATTTATATAGCCCTTCGTACATCAGCTGATATCTCAAAGTGCTGTATCGACACCCAGCCTAAAACCCCAAACAGCAAGCAATACAGGTGTTGAAGCGCGTTGGCTAGGAAAAACTCCCTACAAAGGCCAAAACCTAGGAAGAAACCCTGAGAGGAACCAGGCTATGAGGGGTGGCCAGTCCTCTTCTGGCTGTGCCGGGTGGAGATTATAACAGAACATGGCCAAGATGTTCAAATGTTCATAAATGACCAGCATTGTCATATAATAGGTCTGGGACAGGTAGCACGTCCGGTGAACAAGTCAAGATTCCATAGCCGCAGGCAGAACAGTTAAAACTGGAACAGCAGCATGGCCAGGTGGACTGGGGACAGCAAGGAGTCATCATGTCAGGTAGTCCTGAGGCATGGTCCTAGGGCTCAGGTCCTCCGAGAGAGAGAAAGAAAGAGAGAAAGAGAGAATTAGAGAGAGCACACTTAAATTCACACAGGACAACGAATAGGACAGGAGAAGTACTCCAGATATAACAAACTGACCCTAGCCCCCCGACACATAAACTACTGCAGCATAAATACTGGAGGCTGAGACAGGAGGGGTCAGGATACACTGTGGCCCCATCCGATGATACCCCCGGACAGGGCCAAACAGGAAGGATATAACCCCACCCACTTTGCCAAAGCATAGCCCCCAAACCACTAGAGGGATATCTTAAACCACTAGAGGGATATCTTCAACCACCAACTTACCATCCTGAGACAAGGCCGAGTATAGCCCACAAAGATCTCCGGCACGGCACAACCCAAGGGGGGGCGCCAACCCAGACAGGAAGATCACATCAGTGACTCAACCCAGTCAAGTGACTCAGCCCTCCTAGGGACGGCATGGAAGAGCACCAGTAAGCCAGTGTGACTCAGCCCCTGTAATAGGGTTAGAGGCAGAGAATCCCAGTGGAAAGAGGGGAACCGGCCAGGCAGAGACAGCAAGGGCGGTTCGTTGCTCCAGAGCCTTTCCGTTCACCTTCCCACTCCTGGGCCAGACGACACTCAATCATATGACCCACTGAAGAGATGAGTCTTCAGTAAAGACTTAAAGGTTGAGACAGAGTTTGCGTCTCTCACACGGATAGGCAGACCATTCCATAAAAATTGAGCTCTATAGGAGAAAACCCTGCCTCCAGCTGTTTGCTTAGAAATTCTAGGGACAATTAGGAGGCCTGCTTCTTGTGACCGTAGCGTACGTGTAGGTATGTACGGCAGGACCAAATCAGAGAGATAGGTAGGAGCAAGTCCATGTAATGCTTTGTAGGTTAGCAGTAAAACCTTGAAATCAACCCTTGCTTTGACAGGAAGCCAGTGTAGGGAGGCTAGCACTGGAATAATATGATCAAATTTTTTGGTTCTAGTCAGGATTCCAGCAGCCGTATTTAGCACTGTCTAAAGTTTTTTAAGTGCTTTATCCGGGTAGCCGGAAAGTAGAGCATTGCAGTAGTCTAACCTAGAAGTAACAAAAGCATGGATTAATTTTTCTGCATCATTTTTGGACAGAAAGTTTCTGAAAGTTTCTGATACTCTACTATTCCCTTCTGTTCTCTACTGTACTCTACTGTTCTCTACTGAACTGTACTCTACTGTACTCTACTGTTCTGTACTGTACTCTACTGTTCTCTACTGTACTCTACTGTTCTCTACTGAACTGTACTGTACTCTACTGTTCTGTACTGTACTGTACACTACTGTACTGTACTGTACTCTACTGTACTCTACTGTTCTCTACTGAACTGTACTGTACTGTACTCTACTGTTCTGTACTGTACTGTACTCTACTGTACTCTATTGTTCTCTACTGAACTGTACTCTACTGTACTCTACTGTTCTCTACTGAACTGTACTCTACTGTACTCTACTGTTCCCTACTGAACTGTACTCTCCTGTTCTCTACTGAACTGTACTGTACTGTACTGTTCTCTACTGTACTCTACTGTTCCCTACTGTACTGTACTCTACTGTACTGTACTGTACTGTACTGAACTATACTGTTCTCTACTGAACTGTACTGTACTGTACTGTACTCTACTGTTCTGTACTGTACTGTTCTCTACTGTACTCTACTGTTCTCTACTGAACTGTACTGTACTGTTCTCTACTGTACTCTACTGTTCCCTACTGAACTGTACTGTACTGTACTGTACTCTACTGTATTATACTGTTCTCTACTGAACTGTACTGTACTGTACTGTACTCTACTGTACTATACTGTTTTCTACTGTACTCTACTGTTCTCTACTGAACTGTACTGTACTGTACTCTACTGTTCTGTACTGTACTGTACTCTACTGTTCTGTACTCTACTGTTCCCTACGGAACCGTACTGTACTCTACTGTTCTGTACTGTACTGTACTGTACTGTACTCTACTGTTCTATACTGTTCTCTACTGTACTCTACTCTACTATTCCCTACTGAACTGTACTCTACTGTACTGAACTGTACTGAACTGTACTCTACTGTACTCTACTGTACTCTACTGTTCTCTACTGTACTGAACTGTACTCTACTGTACTGAACTGAATTTAACCCTTAATCTTATCCCTTAAACGTAACCTTAACCTTAACCCTAGCATCTAACTTTTAACCTTATCTTTGCCCTTAGCGCTTAAGCCTAGCCCTTAACCCTTAATCTTAGCCCTTAAGCCAAGCCCTTAACCCTTAACCCTAGCCCTTAACCCTTAACCTTAGCCCTTAACCATTAACCCTTAACCTTAACCCTAGCCCCTAACTTTTAACCTTAACTTTTGCCCTTTCCCTTAACCCTTAAACTTTAACCTTAACCCTTAACCCTTAAACTTTAACCTTAACAATAGCCCTTTTCCTTTAGTCATTAACCCTTAAACTTTAACCTTAACCCTTAACCTTTAAACCTTAGCCATTAAACTTTAATCTTAACCCTTAACCCTTAGCCATTAAACTTTAATCTTAACCCTTAACCCTTAGCCATTAAACTTTAACCTTAACCCTTAAACCTTAACCTTAACAATAGCCCTTTTCCTGTAGCCCTTAACCCTTAAACTTTAACCTTAACCCTTAGCCATTAAACTTTAATCTTAACCCTTAACCCTTAGCCATTAAACTTTAACCTTAACCCTTAAACCTTAAACCTTAACCTTAACAATAGCCCTTTTGCTGTAGCCCTTAACCATTAAACTTTAACCTTAACCCTTAACCTTGACAAATGACCCTTAAACCTTAACAAACAGTTGTTTTTAAGAAGGTAACAACATTTTTGCTAAAACATAAATATATAAAAATAAATATATCAATAATAAAGTAACCCAATAAAATATCAATAATTAGGGGGTACATACAGGTACATACAGAGTCAATGTGGAGGCCTTACACAGGGGGTACCGGTACAGAGTCAACGTGGAGGCTATATACAGGGGGTACCGGTACAGAGTCAATGTAGAGGCTATACACAGGGGGTACCGGTACAGAGTCAATGTGGAGGCTATATACAGGGGGTACCGGTACAGAGTCAATGTGGAGGCTATACACAGGGGGTACCGGTACAGAGTCAATGTGGAGGCAATATACAGGGGGTACCGGTACAGAGTCAATGTGGAGGCTATATACAGGGGGTACCGGCACAGAGTCAATGTGGAGGCTATACACAGGGGGTACCGGTACAGAGTCAATGTGGAGGCTATACACAGGGGGTACCGGTACAGAGTCAATGTGGAGGTTATATACAGGGGGTACCGGTACAGAGTCAATGTGGAGAATATATACAGGGGGTACCAGTACAGAGTCAATGTGGAGGCTATACACAGGGGGTACCGGTACAGAGTCAATGTGGAGGCTATATACAGGGGTACCGGTACAGAGTCAATGTGGAGGCAATATACAGGGGGTACCGGTACAGAGTCAATGTGGAGGCTATATACAGGGGGTACCAGTACCGCGTCAATGTGGAGGCTATATACAGGGGGTACCGGTACAGAGTCAATGTGGAGGCAATATACAGGGGGTACCGGTACAGAGTCATTGTGGAGGCTATATACAGGGGGTACCGGTACAGAGTCAATGTGGAGGCAATATACAGGGGGTACCGGTACAGAGTCAATGTGGAGGCAATATACAGGGAGTACCGGTACAGAGTCAATGTGGAGGCAATATACAGGGGGTACCGGTACAGAGTCAATATGGAGGCTATATACAGGGGGTACCAGTACAGAGTCATTTGTGGAGGCTATATACAGGGGGTACCGGTACAGAGTCAATGTGGAGGCTATATACAGGGGGTACCGGTACAGAGTCAATGTGGAGGCAATATACAGGGAGTACCGGTACAGAGTCAATGTGGAGGCTATATACAGGGGGTACCGGTACAGAGTCAATGTGGAGGCAATATACAGGGAGTACCGGTACAGAGTCAATGTGGAGGCAATATACAGGGGGTACCGGTACAGAGTCAATATGGAGGCTATATACAGGGGGTACCAGTACAGAGTCATTTGTGGAGGCTATATACAGGGGGTACCAGTACAGAGTCAATGTGGAGGCTATATACAGGGGGTACCAGTACAGAGTCAATGTGGAGGCTATATACAGGGGGTACCGGTACAGAGTCAATGTGGAGGCTATATACAGGGGGTACCAGTACCGCGTCAATGTGGAGACTACTTACAGGGGGTAACGGTACAGAGTCAATGTGGAGGCTATATGCAGGGGGTACCGGTACAGAGTCAATGTGGAGGCTACTTACAGGGGATACCGATACAGAGTCAGTGTGGAGGTTATATGCAGGGGGTACCGGTACAGAGTCAATGTGGAGGCTATATACAGGGGGTACCGGTACAGAGTCAATGTGGAGGCTGTATACAGGGGATACCGGTACAGAGTCAATGTGGAGGCTATATACAGGGGGTACCGGTACAGAGTCAATGTGGAGGCTACTTACAGGGGATACCGATACAGAGTCAGTGTGGAGGTTATATGCAGGGGGTACCGGTACATAGTCAATGTGGAGGCTATATACAGGGGGTACCAGTACAGAGTTAATGTGGAGGCTATATGCTGGGGTACAAGTCAATGTGAGGGGTTACAGGTCAACGTGCAAGGGTACACGTCAATGTGCAGGGGTACACGTCTATGTGCAGGGGTACAGGTCAATGTGAGAGGGTACAGGTCAATGTGAGGGGGTACAGGTAAATGTGAGGGGCTACAGGTCAATGTGAGGGGGTACAGGTCAATGTGCAGGGGTACAGGTCAATGTGAGGGGCTACAGGTCAATGTGCAGGGGTACAGGTCAATGTGAGGGGCTACAGGTCAATGTGCAGGGGTACAGGTCAATGTGAGGGGCTACAGGTCAATGTGCAGGGGTACAGGTCAATGTGCAGGGGTACAGGTCAATGTGCGGGGGTACAGGTCAATGTGAGGGGGTACAGGTCAATGTGCATGGTACACGTCAATGTGCAGGGGTACAGGTCAATGTGAGGGGCTACAGGTCAATGTGATGGGGTACAGGTCAATGTGAAGGGGCACAGGTCAATGTTAGAGGGTACAGGTCAATGTGAGGGGGTACAGGTCAATGTGCGGGGGTACAGGTCAATGTGAGGGGGTACAGGTCAATGTGCAGGGTACAGGTCAATGTGAGGGGGTACAGGTCAATGTGGAGGGGGTACAGGTCAATGTGAGGGGGTACAGGTCAATGTGCGGGGGTACAGGTCAATGTGAGGGGGTACAGGTCAATGTGAGGGGGTACAGGTCAATGTGAGGGTGTACAGGTCAATGTGCGGGGGTACAGGTTAATGTGAGGGGGTACAGGTTAATGTGAGGGGGTACAGGTCAATGTGAGGGGGTACAGGTCAATGTGAGGGGGTACAGGTCAATGTGCGGGGGTACAGGTCAATGTGGAGGGGGTACAGGTTAATGTGAGGGGGTACAGGTCAATGTGAGGGGGTACAGGTCAATGTTAGAGGGTACAGGTCAATGTGAGGGGGTACAGATCAATGTGCGGGGGTACAGGTCAATGTGAGGGAGTACACGTCAATGTGCGGGGGTACAGGTCAATGTGAGGGGGCACAGGTCAATGTTAGACGGTACAGGTCAATGTGAGGGGGTACAGGTCAATGTGCGGCGGTACAGGTCAATGTGAGGGGGTACAGGTCAATGTGAGGGGGTACAGGTCAATATGCAGGGTACAGGTCAATGTGAGGGGGTACAGGTCATTGTGCGGGGGTACAGGTCAATGTGAGGGGGTACACGTCAATGTGCTGGGGTACAGGTCAATGTGAGGGGGCACAGGTCAATGTTAGAGGGTACAGGTCAATGTGAGGGGGTACAGGTCAATGTGCGGGGGTACAGGTCAATGTGAGGGGGTACAGGTCAATATGCAGGGTACAGGTCAATGTGAGGGGGTACAGGTCAATGTGGAGGGGGTACAGGTCAATGTGAGGGGGCACAGGTCAATGTTAGAGGGTACAGGTCAATGTGAAGGGGTACAGGTCAATGTGCGGGGGTACAAGTCAATGTGAGGGGGTACAGGTCAATGTGCGGGGGTACAGGTCAATGTGAGGGGGTACAGGTCAATGTGAGGGGGTACAGGTCAATGTGAGGGGGGGTACAGGTCAATGTGCAGGGTACAGGTCAATGTGAGGTGGTACAGGTCAATGTGCGGGGGTACAGGTCAATGTAAGGGGGCACAGGTCAATGTTAGAGGGTACAGGTCAATGTGAGGTGGTACAGGTCAATGTGCGGGGGTACAGGTCAATGTAAGGGGGCACAGGTCAATGTTAGAGGGTACAGGTCAATGTGAGGGGGTACAGGTCAATGTGAGGGGGCACAGGTCAATGTTAGAGGGTACAGGTCAATGTGAGGGGGTACAGGTCAATGTGTGGGGGTACAGGTCAATGTGAGGGGGTACAGGTCAATGTGCAGGGTACAGGTCAATGTGGAGGGGGTACAGGTCAATGTGGAGGGGGTACAGGTCAATGTGAGGGGGTACAGGTCAATGTGCGGGGGTTCAGGTCAATGTGAGGGGGTACAGGTCAATGTGCGGGGGTATAGGGCAATGTGCGGGGGTACAGGTCATTGTGCGTGGGTACAGGTCAATGTGAGGGGGTACAGGTCAATGTGCAGGGGTACAGGTCAATGTGAGGGGGTACAGGTCAATGTGAGGGGGTACAGGTCAATGTGCGGGGGTACAGGTCAATGTGAGGGGGTAAAGGTCAATGTGCGGGGGTACATGTCAATGTGGAGGGGGTACAGGTCAATGTGCGGGAGTACAGGTCAATATGGAGGGGGTACAGGTCAATGTGAGGGGGTACAGGTCATTGTGCTGGGGTACAGGTCAATGTGAGGGGGTAAATACTATGTTTAATGTTAATAGAAATTCTTTTCAATCAAATAATGGCTTTACTGTCTTTAAAGGTCTGTCTTTAAACCGTAGTAAATTGGTTCGATTAGTGCTGGAAAACTAATGGTAAACACTGTGACAACCAACCCATACTGGTTACCACAGGAAACCTAATGGTAAACACTGTGACAACCAACCCATACTGGTTACCACAGGTAAACTAATGGTAAACACTGTGACAACCAACCCATACTGGTTACCACAGGAAAACTAATGGTAAACACTATGACAACCAACCCATACTGGTTACCACAGGTAAACTAATGGTAAACACTGTGACAACCAACCCATACTGGTTACCACAGGTAAACTAACGGTAAACACTGTGACAACCAACCCATACTGGTTACCACAGGTAAACTAATGGTAAACACTGTGACAACCAACCCATACTGGTTACCACAGGAAAACTAATGGTAAACACTGTGACAACCAACCCATACTGGTTACCTGGTTGTCTGGTGTCTGGTGTACAGGTTAGACAGGTCTGTCTGGTGTCTGGTGTACAGGTTGGACAGGTCTGTCTGGTGTCTGATGTACAGTTTGCATGAAAAGTGTTCAACTCCATTTCCCTAGTCATGCTGAGGCATAATTGAGGACATTTGAAGTTTGCCTCGTCATGAATTATAAATGTGTTTTCTCTCTTCCAGGTCCAGCATGAGGCCTTGCACATCTGTTTACCAGGAGAGAGAGCCCTGTCACCAGAGATAGAGTCCTGCCACCACAGCTACTGAGGCCTTATCTAACACCGTATCAGGACCTTTCTGCAGAGGAACCACCATTAATAACAACCTGACAGTTTCACTTGTCTGGAGTAAAGGATCAGAAGTCATTGAGAGCAAAGACAGAGTCCCTGCCAAGAATTATGCCAATATAGCCTCCTCAGTATCTCCAGCAGACAACCACTCTAGAGGTGCTAACGTAGTCCCTCTCCAGCTGTAACCATGGACGACCATTGGCAGAACAATGTGAACCAGCAGGGCACTGAGATCCCCACCTACGGGGAGGGAGGCGGCCCGGAGTACCCCTACCAGGCTGACTTCCCCCAGCAGGAGGGTGGGGGGGACGAGGATGCTAGGAGTGATGCCACGGAAGGTCACGATGAGGATGCAGAGGCGATGTACGAAGGAGAGTACCAGGGGATCCCCCACCCTGACGAGATCAAGGCGGCCCAGCGGGCGGCCAGGGCCGAGGCCAGGAAGAAGGCCAGGCTGGCAGCAGCGATGCCGGATGAGGAGGACCTGGCAGAACAGTACGAGAACATCATGGAAGACTGTGGGCACGGTCGTTTCCAGTGGACCCTGTTTATCGTGCTGGGCATGGCGCTGATGGCGGATGGCGTGGACGGATTTGTGGTGGGCTTTGTGTTGCCTAGCGCCGAGAAGGACATGTGCATATCCAACGCCAACAAGGGCATGCTGGGTAAGTCACAGTTAAAAGTTATTTGGCGGCGGCTCAATAAAACCTGTTGTTATGGAAAACCTTCTGAGAATGGTTCTTCTAAACTGTTTAAAACTTCTTTGGGATAGGGGGCGGTACTTTGACATCTGGATGAAAAGCCCAAAGTAAACTTCCTGCTACTCAGGCCCAGAAGCTAGGATATGCATATAAATGGTAGATTTGGATAGAAAACACTCTAAAGTATAACAGAACTGAAATGGCAGGCGAAACCCCGAGGACAAACCATCCCCCCCAAAATAATTCAGCATAACAAATCAAATCAAATCAAATGTATTTATATAGCCCTTCGTACATCAGCTGATATCTCAAAGTGCTGTACAGAAACCCAGCCTAAAACCCCAAACAGCAAGCAATGCAGGTGTAGAAGCACTGATTTCAATGGCTGGCATTTTTATTATAGGGCAAAATCCTCCCTGATTGCAGTTCCTAGGGCTTCCACTAGATGTCAACAGTCTTTAGAAAGAGTTTCAGGTTGTTGTTTTTTTAATTAGGGAGAAGAAGTCATTTTTCCTAGGGTACCTAAGGATTTGCACATTAGGGTACCTAAGGATTGATTATAAATGTTGAGTGACTTGTTTGGATAAGTTTATTGGTAACGTTTGGGATTCATTTTGTATGCATTTTGACCGATGGAAACGTGTGGATTATTGACTGAAGCGCGCCAGCTAAACTGAGTTTTTATGGATATAAAAAAGAAATGTATCGAACAAAAGGACCATTTGTAATATAACAGACCTTTTGGAGTGCCAACAGAAGAAGAAGTTCAGCGGTAAGGCATTACATATCATTATTTCTGACTGTTGTGTCGCCACCTGCCTGGTTGGAAAGGATTGTTATACATTTGTATGGTGGGGCGCTGTCCTCAGATAATCGCATGGTTTGCTTTCGCCGTAAAGCCTTTATGAAATCTGAAATCGCGGCTAGATTAACAAGAAGTTAAGCTTTATTTTGACATATTGCGTGTGTATTTTCAACAATGTTAAATATTTACAATTGTGTAGTTTGAATTTGGCGCCTTGCACTTTCACCGGATGTTGGTCAGGTGGGACGGTAGCGTCCCATCTAGCCTAGAGAGATTTTAAGATAGTCTCTACATACTAATCGATATACTGTATTGGACAGACTGCTGCCTGCTTCCACCTGATAGAAAGTATACCACTGGATGATGTGGCAGCTATTTACTGCCAATATCACAGCATCACAACAGAAACATTACAGCATCCTGCTGGAGTCAACAGTGACAGCTACACAGACTGATGGTTCACCTGGCAGTCAACTCACCTGGCACCTGGCCTGTGTCTGGCCTGTGTCCGGCCTGTGTCCGGCCTGTGTCCGGCCTGTGTCCAGCCTGTGTCCGGCCTGTGTCCAGCCAATCAGAGAGTCTGCCCTGTAGTTTCAACTGTTGCCTGCGGCTATGGAACCCTGACCTGTTCACCGGACGTGCTTCCTGTCCCAGACCTGCTGTTTTCAACTCTCTAGAGACAGCAGGAGCAGTAGAGATACTCTTAATGATCGGCTATGAAAAGCCAATTGACATTTACTCCTGAGGTGCTGACTTGCTGCACCCTCAACAACTACTGTGATTATTATGACTTGACCATGCTGGTCATTTATGAACATTTGAACATCTTGGCCATGTTCTGTTATAATCTACACCCGGCACAGCCAGAAGAGGACTGGCCACCCCTCATAGTCTGGTTCCTCTCTGGGTTTCTTCCTAGGTTTTGGCCTTTCTAGGGAGTTTTGTCCTAGCCACTGTGCTTCTACACCTGCATTGCTTGCTGTTTGGGGTTTTAAGCTGGGTTTCTGTACAGCACTTTGAGATATCAGCTGATGTAAGAAGGGTTATATAAATACATTTGATTGGATTGGATTTTATTTGAATTTAGTGTTGAGCATGTAGCTGTCAGTCAAACACCATGGGGTCTTTCTGTCTCTGACCCCCGTGAACATGCCTAAGGCCTGGCTAAAATTAAGACAATATCTGCTTGCACAAAGGAGAAGTAGGCCTACCTGGCTCTACAATCATAGGTCTCAGTTTCTCTTGATCTTCAGCTAAATGAGCTTTAATAGAACGTGTTATAACCTCTACAGTTATGCTATAACCACCCAGAACGTGTTATAACCTCTACAGTTATGCTATAACCACCCAGAACATTTTATAACCTCTACAGTTATCAGTTATGCTATAACCACCCAGAACGTGTTATAACCTCCACAGTTATGCTATAACCACCCAGAACGTGTTAAAACCTCTACAGTTATCAGTTATGCTATAACCACGCAGAACGTGTTATAACCTCTACAGTTATGCTATAACCACCCAGAACATGTTATAACCTCCATAGTTATCAGTTATGCTATAACCACCCAGAACATGTTATAACCTCTACAGGTATGCTATAACCACCCAGAACGTGTTAAAACCTCTACAGTTATCAGTTATGCTATTACCATCCAGAACGTGTTATAACCTCTACAGTTACCAGTTATGCTATTACCACCCAGAATGTGTTATAACCTCCACAGTTATGCTATAACCACCCAGAACATGTTATAACCTCTACAGTTATGCTATAACCACCCAGAACGTTTTATAACCTCTACAGTTATCAGTTATGCTATTACCACCCAGAATGTGTTATAAGCTCTACAGTTATCAGTTATGCTATAACCACCCAGAACGTGTTATAACCTTCACAGTTATGCTATAACCACCCAGAACGTGTTAAAACCTCTACAGTTAGCAGTTATGCTATAACCACCCAGAACGTGTTAAAACCTCTACAGTTATCAGTTATGCTATTACCACCCAGAACGTGTTATAACCTCTACAGTTATCAGTTATGCTATAACCACCTAGAACGTGTTATAACCTCTACAGTTATTCTATAACCACCCAGAACGTGTTATAACCTCTGCAGTTATTAGTTATGCTATAACCACCCAGAACATGTTATAACCTCTACAGGTATGCTATAACCACCCAGAACGTGTTAAAACCTCTACAGTTATCAGTTATGCTATTACCATCCAGAACGTATTATAAGCTCTACAGTTACCAGTTATGCTATAACCACCCAGAACGTGTTATAACCTCCACAGTTATGCTATAACCACCCAGAACATGTTATATCCTCTACAGTTATGCTATTACCACCCAGAACGTGTTATAACCTCTACAGTTACCAGTTATGCTATTACCACCCAGAATGTGTTATAACCTCCACAGTTATGCTATAACCACCCAGAATGTGTTATAACCTCTACAGTTATGCTATAACCACACAGACTGTGTTATAACCTTAAAGTTATCAGTTATGCTATAACCACCCAGAACGTGTTATAACCTCTAAAGTTATGCTGTAACCACCCACAACGTGTTATAACCTCTACAGTTATGCTGTAACCACCCAGAATGTGTTATAACCTCTACAGTTATGCTATAACCACCCACAACATGTCATAACCTCTACAGTTATCAGTTATGCTATAACCACCCAGAACGTGTTAAAACCTCTACAGTTATGCTATAACCACCCAGAACGTGTTATAACCTCTACAGTTATGCTATAACCACCCAGAACGTGATAAAACCTCTACAGTTATCAGTTATGCTATAACCACCCAGACCGTGTTATAACCTCTACAGTTATCAGTTAAAGTCAATATCGTGTTGCAACATTTAGTCCAACACCAACCTGCTGCTCGTTCTGTAGCCCATATGTTTCCCCTGTTGCAGGGAGGGAGAATAGTCCTGGCAACTGAGTTCACTGGTCCCTGACACCAGAACAGATCCATTCATTATGTTATCCAGACCCTCCAACTGAGTTAACAAGACCCTGACACCAGAACAGATCCATTCATTATGTTACCCAGACCCTCCAACTGAGTTAACAAGACCCTGACACCAGAACAGATCCATTCATTATGTTATCCAGAACCAGACCCTCCAACTGAGTTAACAAGACCCTGATACCAGAACAGATCTATTCATTATGTTATCCAGACCCTCTAACTGAGTTAACAAGACCCTGATACCAGAACAGATCCATTCATTATGTTATCCAGACCCTCCAACTGAGTTAACAAGACCCTGATACCAGAACAGATCTATTCATTATGTTATCCAGACCCTCCAACTGAGTTAACAAGACCCTGATACCAGAACAGATCCATTCATTATGTTACCCAGACCCTCCAACTGAGTTCACTGGTCCCTGACACCAGAACAGATCCATTCATTATGTTACCCAGACCCTCCAACTGAGTTAACAAGACCCTGACACCAGAACAGATCCATTCATTATGTTATCCAGACCCTCCAACTGAGTTAACAAGACCCTGACACCAGAACAGATCCATTCATTATGTTACCCAGACCCTCCAACTGAGTTAACAAGACCCTGACACCAGAACAGATCCATTCATTATGTTATCCAGAACCAGACCCTCCAACTGAGTTAACAAGACCCTGATACCAGAACAGATCTATTCATTATGTTATCCAGACCCTCCAACTGAGTTAACAAGACCCTGATACCAGAACAGATCTATTCATTATGTTATCCAGAACCAGACCCTCCAACTGAGTTAACAAGACCCTGATACCAGAACAGATCTATTCATTATGTTATCCAGACCCTCCAACTGAGTTAACAAGACCCTGATACCAGAACAGATCCATTCATTATGTTACCCAGACCCTCCAACTGAGTTCACTGGTCCCTGACACCAGAACAGATCCATTCATTATGTTACCCAGACCCTCCAACTGAGTTAACAAGACCCTGACACCAGAACAGATCCATTCATTATGTTATCCAGAACCAGACCCTCCAACTGAGTTAACAAGACCCTGATACCAGAACAGATCCATTCATTATGTTACCCAGACCCTCCAACTGAGTTAACAAGACCCTGACACCAGAACAGATCCATTCATTATGTTACCCAGACCCTCCAACTGAGTTAACAAGACCCTGACACCAGAACAGATCCATTCATTATGTTACCCAGAACCAGACCCTCCAACTGAGTTAACAAGACCCTGACACCAGAACAGATCCATTCATTATGTTACCCAGACCCTCCAACTGAGTTAACAAGACCCTGACACCAGAACAGATCCATTCATTATGTTATCCAGACCCTCCAACTGAGTTAACAAGACCCTGATACCAGAACAGATCCATTCATTATGTTATCCAGAACCAGACCCTCCAACTGAGTTAACAAGACCCTGACACCAGAACAGATCCATTCATTATGTTATCCAGACCCTCCAACTGAGTTCACTGGTCCCTGACACCAGAACAGATCTATTCATTATGTTATCCAGACCCTCCAACTGAGTTAACAAGACCCTGATACCAGAACAGATCCATTCATTATGTTACCCAGACCCTCCAACTGAGTTAACAAGACCCTGATACCAGAACAGATCCATTCATTATGTTATGCAGACCCTCCAACTGAGTTAACAAGACCCTGATACCAGAACAGATCCATTCATTATGTCATCCAGAACCAGACCCTCCAACTGAGTTAACAAGACCCTGATACCAGAACAGATCTATTCATTATGTTACCCAGACCCTCCAACTGAGTTAACAAGACCCTGACACCAGAACAGATCCATTCATTATGTTACCCAGACCCTCCAACTGAGTTAACAAGACCCTGATACCAGAACAGATCCATTCATTATGTTATCCAGACCCAGACCCTCCAACTGAGTTAACAAGACCCTGATACCAGAACAGATCCATTCATTATGTCATCCAGACCCTCCAACTGAGTTAACAAGACCCTGATACCAGAACAGATCCATTCATTATGTTATCCAGACCCTCCAACTGAGTTAACAAGACCCTGATACCAGAACAGATCCATTCATTATGTTATCCAGACCCTCCAACTGAGTTAACAAGACCCTGATACCAGAACAGATCCATTCATTATGTTATCCAGAACCAGACCCTCCAACTGAGTTAACAAGACCCTGATACCAGAACAGATCCATTCATTATGTTATCCAGACCCTCCAACTGAGTTAACAAGACCCTGATACCAGAACAGATCTATTCATTATGTTATCCAGACCCAGACCCTCCAACTGAGTTAACAAGACCCTGATACCAGAACAGATCTATTCATTATGTTATTCAGACCCTCCAACTGAGTTAACAAGACCCTGATACCAGAACAGATCTATTCATTATGTCATCCAGACCCAGACCCTCCAACTGAGTTAACAAGACCCTGATACCAGAACAGATCCATTCATTAGGTTATCCAGACCAAGCCCCAATCCCCTCCCCCAGCCCCTGCCCCAGCCCCAGCCCCAGGCCCCCCCCAGCCCCTGCCCCAGCCCCAGGCCCTGTCCCAGCCCCTGTCCCAGCCCCAGGCCTTGCCCAGCCCCTCCCGCTGTGACTAGGCTGTGACCTGGTTGAAGGCTAACTGTGATGCCTGAGGCCTGGTACAAGGACATACCGTTTGTAGAGGGGTAGCATTTCGAGGGATACTAATCCACAGTGAGGTGCACTGACAGCCCACCACAGCAACACATGCCGCTAGTCTAAGCTAAGCTGCTTACTCAACTGTAATTAGGGCTGTAGTATAAACCCAGGCCAGGGGGTGCCTGAGAGACATGAGACATATACTGTAGCTGCTTCTCGCAACGACGGTCTACTGACACACACTCGTACTGATTTCCTCTCACTTCAGGTCAAAATGGCCGCCATGTTTTCCAAAACGTTTTAGAAAGGCAGACTGAGGCAGATCAAGAACAACATCTGCACTCTGATTGGAGGATTCCAAAAAATGACCCGCTCGTAAGCGCTGCCAATCAAAATGACTCACATAATAAAAAGTTGCTCATTTTCAATGTAAGATAGTTCGATAACATAGCCCCTCAAAATTGCCAATGTATTATGGCATTAAGAGGGCCTGCCAAGTACTGAATACTAGCTGGTGATATAAGAATATAATGAAGAATCAATAATATACAGGGGCTTTATTATGTACTGTATATTATGGTGTAACATCCAAATACATTCCTCTATCTTCATTTAGAAGGTGTTGCTACTATGTTAATATCCAAATAGATTCCTCTATCTCCATTTAGAAGGTGTTGTTACTATCCAAATAGATTCCTCTATCTTCATTTAGAAGGTGTTGTTACTATGTTACTATCCAAATAGATTCCTCTATCTTCATTTAGAAGGTGTTGTTACTATGTTAATATCCAAATAGATTCCTCTATCTTCATTTAGAAGGTGTTGTTACTATGTTAATATCCAAATATATTCCTCTATCTTCATTTAGAAGGTGTTGTTACTATCCAAATAGATTCCTCTATCTTCATTTAGAAGGTGTTGTTACTATGTTAATATCCAAATAGATTCCTCTATCTTCATTTAGAAGGTGTTGTTACTATCCAAATAGATTCCTCTATCTTCATTTAGAAGGTGTTGTTAATATCCAAATAGATTCCTCTATCTCCATTTAGAAGGTGTTGTTACTATGTTAATGTCCAAATACATTCCTCTATCTTCATTTAGAAGGTGTTGTTACTATGTTACTATCCAAATAGATTCCTCTATCTTCATTTAGAAGGTGTTGTTACTATGTTAATATCCAAATAGATTCCTCTATCTTCATTTAGAAGGTGTTGTTACTATGTTACTATCCAAATAGATTCCTCTATCTTCATTTAGAAGGTGTTGTTACTATCCAAATAGAATCCTCTATCTTCATTTAGAAGGTGTTGTTACTATGTTAATATCCAAATAGAATCCTCTATCTTCATTTAGAAGGTGTTGTTACTGTCCAAATAGATTCCTCTATCTTCATTTAGGAGGTGTTGTTACTATGTTAATATCCAAATAGATTCCTCTATCTTCATTTAGAAGGTGTTGTTACTGTCCAAATAGATTCCTCTATCTTCATTTAGAAGGTGTTGTTACTATGTTAATGTCCAAATAGATTCCTCTATCTTCATTTAGAAGGTGTTGTTACTATGTTAATATCCAAATAGATTCCTCTATCTTCATTTAGAAGGTGTTGTTACTATCCAAATAGATTCCTCTATCTTCATTTAGAAGGTGTTGTTACTATCCAAATAGATTCCTCTATCTTCATTTAGAAGGTGTTGTTACTATGTTAATATCTAAATAGATTTCTCTATCTTCATTTAGAAGGTGTTGTTACTATGTTACTATCCAAATAGATTCCTCTATCTTCATTTAGAAGGTGTTGTTACTATGTTAATATCCAAATAGAATCCTCTATCTTCATTTAGAAGGTGTTGTTACTGTCCAAATAGATTCCTCTATCTTCATTTAGGAGGTGTTGTTACTATGTTACTATCCAAATAGATTCCTCTATCTTCATTTAGAAGGTGTTGTTACTATGTTAATATCCAAATAGAATCCTCTATCTTCATTTAGAAGGTGTTGTTACTATCCAAATAGAATCCTCTATCTTCATTTAGAAGGTGTTGTTACTATGTTACTATCCAAATAGATTCCTCTATCTTCATTTAGAAGGTGTTGTTACTGTCCAAATAGATTCCTCTATCTTCATTTAGAAGGTGTTGTTACTATGTTACTATCCAAATAGATTCCTCTATCTTCATTTAGAAGGTGTTGTTACTATGTTACTATCCAAATAGATTCCTCTATCTTCATTTAGAAGGTGTTGTTACTATGTTAATGTCCAAATAGATTCCTCTATCTTCATTTATAAGGTGTTGTTACTATGTTAATATCTAAATAGATTTCTCTATCTTCATTTAGAAGGTGTTGTTACTATGTTACTATCCAAATAGATTCCTCTATCTTCATTTAGAAGGTGTTGTTACTATGTTAATATCCAAATAGAATCCTCTATCTTCATTTAGAAGGTGTTGTTACTATCCAAATAGATTCCTCTATCTTCATTTAGAAGGTGTTGTTACTATCCAAATAGATTCCTCTATCTTCATTTAGAAGGTGTTGTTACTATGTTAATATCTAAATAGATTTCTCTATCTTCATTTAGAAGGTGTTGTTACTATGTTAATATCCAAATAGATTCCTCTATCTTCATTTAGAAGGTGTTGTTACTATCCAAATAGATTCCTCTATCTTCATTTAGAAGGTGTTGTTACTATCCAAATAGATTCCTCTATCTTCATTTAGAAGGTGTTGTTACTATGTTAATATCTAAATAGATTTCTCTATCTTCATTTAGAAGGTGTTGTTACTATGTTACTATCCAAATAGATTCCTCTATCTTCATTTAGAAGGTGTTGTTACTATGTTAATATCCAAATAGAATCCTCTATCTTCATTTAGAAGGTGTTGTTACTATCCAAATAGAATCCTCTATCTTCATTTAGAAGGTGTTGTTACTATCCAAATAGATTCCTCTATCTTCATTTAGAAGGTGTTGTTACTATCCAAATAGATTCCTCTATCTTCATTTAGAAGGTGTTGTTACTATCCAAATAGATTCCTCTATCTTCATTTAGAAGGTGTTGTTACTATGTTAATGTCCAAATAGATTCCTCTATCTTCATTTATAAGGTGTTGTTACTATGTTAATATCTAAATAGATTTCTCTATCTTCATTTAGAAGGTGTTGTTACTATGTTACTATCCAAATAGATTCCTCTATCTTCATTTAGAAGGTGTTGTTACTATCCAAATAGATTCCTCTATCTTCATTTAGAAGGTGTTGTTACTATGTTAATATCCAAATAGAATCCTCTATCTTCATTTAGAAGGTGTTGTTACTATCCAAATAGATTCCTCTATCTTCATTTAGAAGGTGTTGTTACTATCCAAATAGATTCCTCTATCTTCATTTAGAAGGTGTTGTTACTATGTTAATATCTAAATAGATTTCTCTATCTTCATTTAGAAGGTGTTGTTACTATGTTAATATCCAAATAGATTCCTCTATCTTCATTTAGAAGGTGTTGTTACTATCCAAATAGATTCCTCTATCTTCATTTAGAAGGTGTTGTTACTATCCAAATAGATTCCTCTATCTTCATTTAGAAGGTGTTGTTACTATGTTAATATCTAAATAGATTTCTCTATCTTCATTTAGAAGGTGTTGTTACTATGTTACTATCCAAATAGATTCCTCTATCTTCATTTAGAAGGTGTTGTTACTATGTTAATATCCAAATAGAATCCTCTATCTTCATTTAGAAGGTGTTGTTACTGTCCAAATAGATTCCTCTATCTTCATTTAGGAGGTGTTGTTACTATGTTACTATCCAAATAGATTCCTCTATCTTCATTTAGAAGGTGTTGTTACTATGTTACTATCCAAATAGAATCCTCTATCTTCATTTAGAAGGTGTTGTTACTATGTTAATGTCCAAATACATTCCTCTATCTTCATTTAGAAGGTGTTGTTACTATGTTACTATCCAAATAGATTCCTCTATCTTCATTTAGAAGGTGTTGTTACTATGTTAATATCCAAATAGAATCCTCTATCTTCATTTAGAAGGTGTTGTTAAAATGTTACTATCCAAATAGATTCCTCTATCTTCATTTAGAAGGTGTTGTTACTATGTTACTATCCAAATAGATTCCTCTATCTTCATTTAGAAGGTGTTGTTACTATGTTACTATCCAAATAGATTCCTCTATCTTCATTTAGAAGGTGTTGTTAAAATGTTACTATCCAAATAGATTCCTCTATCTTCATTTAGAAGGTGTTGTTACTGTCCAAATAGATTCCTCTATCTTCATTTAGAAGGTGTTGTTACTATCCAAATAGATTCCTCTATCTTCATTTAGAAGGTGTTGTTACTATCCAAATAGATTCCTCTATCTTCATTTAGAAGGTGTTGTTACTATGTTACTATCCAAATAGAATCCTCTATCTTCATTTAGAAGGTGTTGTTACTGTCCAAATAGATTCCTCTATCTTCATTTAGAAGGTGTTGTTACTATGTTACTATCCAAATAGATTCCTCTATCTTCATTTAGAAGGTGTTGTTACTATGTTACTATCCAAATAGATTCCTCTATCTTCATTTAGAAGGTGTTGTCATTTAGAAGGTGTTGTCACTATCCAAATAGATTCCTCTATCTTCATTTAGAAGGTGTTGTTACTATGTTACTATCCAAATAGAATCCTCTATCTTCATTTAGAAGGTGTTGTTACTGTCCAAATAGATTCCTCTATCTTCATTTAGAAGGTGTTGTTACTATGTTACTATCCAAATAGATTCCTCTATCTTCATTTAGAAGGTGTTGTTACTATGTTACTATCCAAATAGATTCCTCTATCTTCATTTAGAAGGTGTTGTTACTATGTTACTATCCAAATAGATTCCTCTATCTTCATTTAGAAGGTGTTGTTACTATGTTAATGTCCAAATAGATTCCTCTATCTTCATTTATAAGGTGTTGTTACTATGTTAATATCTAAATAGATTTCTCTATCTTCATTTAGAAGGTGTTGTTACTATGTTACTATCCAAATAGATTCCTCTATCTTCATTTAGAAGGTGTTGTTACTATGTTAATATCCAAATAGAATCCTCTATCTTCATTTAGAAGGTGTTGTTACTATCCAAATAGATTCCTCTATCTTCATTTAGAAGGTGTTGTTACTATCCAAATAGATTCCTCTATCTTCATTTAGAAGGTGTTGTTACTATGTTAATATCTAAATAGATTTCTCTATCTTCATTTAGAAGGTGTTGTTACTATGTTAATATCCAAATAGATTCCTCTATCTTCATTTAGAAGGTGTTGTTACTATCCAAATAGATTCCTCTATCTTCATTTAGAAGGTGTTGTTACTATGTTAATATCCAAATAGATTCCTCTATCTTCATTTAGAAGGTGTTGTTACTATCCAAATAGATTCCTCTATCTTCATTTAGAAGGTGTTGTTACTATGTTAATATCCAAATAGATTCCTCTATCTTCATTTAGAAGGTGTTGTTACTATCCAAATAGATTCCTCTATCTTCATTTAGAAGGTGTTGTTACTATGTTAATATCCAAATAGATTCCTCTATCTTCATTTAGAAGGTGTTGTTACTATCCAAATAGATTCCTCTATCTTCATTTAGAAGGTGTTGTTACTATCCAAATAGATTCCTCTATCTTCATTTAGGAGGTGTTGTTACTATGTTACTATCCAAATAGATTCCTCTATCTTCATTTAGAAGGTGTTGTTACTATGTTAATGTCCAAATACATTCCTCTATCTTCATTTAGAAGGTGTTGTTACTATGTTACTATCCAAATAGATTCCTCTATCTTCATTTAGAAGGTGTTGTTACTATCCAAATAGATTCCTCTATCTTCATTTAGAAGGTGTTGTTACTATGTTAATATCCAAATAGAATCCTCTATCTTCATTTAGAAGGTGTTGTTACTATCCAAATAGAATCCTCTATCTTCATTTAGAAGGTGTTGTTACTATGTTACTATCCAAATAGATTCCTCTATCTTCATTTAGAAGGTGTTGTTACTATGTTACTATCCAAATAGATTCCTCTATCTTCATTTAGAAGGTGTTGTTACTATGTTACTATCCAAATAGATTCCTCTATCTTCATTTAGAAGGTGTTGTTACTATGTTACTATCCAAATAGATTCCTCTATCTTCATTTAGAAGGTGTTGTTACTATGTTAATATCCAAATAGATTCCTCTATCTTCATTTAGAAGGTGTTGTTACTATGTTACTATCCAAATAGATTCCTCTATCTTCATTTAGAAGGTGTTGTTACTATGTTACTATCCAAATAGATTCCTCTATCTTCATTTAGAAGGTGTTGTTACTATGTTACTATCCAAATAGATTCCTCTATCTTCATTTAGAAGGTGTTGTTACTATGTTACTATCCAAATAGAATCCTCTATCTTCATTTAGAAGGTGTTGTTACTGTCCAAATAGATTCCTCTATCTTCATTTAGAAGGTGTTGTTACTATGTTAATATCCAAATAGATTCCTCTATCTTCATTTAGAAGGTGTTGTTACTATGTTACTATCCAAATAGATTCCTCTATCTTCATTTAGAAGGTGTTGTTACTGTCCAAATAGATTCCTCTATCTTCATTTAGAAGGTGTTGTTACTATGTTAATGTCCAAATAGATCCCTCTATCTTCTTTTAGAAGGTGTTGTTTTAACCCAGATTTATGTCACTGTGTATTGCTAGATTTGCTTTGTTGCTCTGGATTCATTTCCGTGAATGTGGGGGAATGTGGGTGATGTCTTTTTTGGAAGGATATCTTCAATAAGGACTTTCCCCTTTTCCTAATTCAGTAAGACCAGTTCAATAGGACAACGTGGCAAAGTGAGCCTCCTAGTGGAGGAGAGGACGCCCACTTTGCTGTGAGCCTTGAGCCACTGTGTAAAGTCTGGCAACACAACATTACTCTACTATGAGCCTTAAGCCACTGTGTAAAGTCTGGCAGCACAACATTACTCTACTATGAGCCTTGAACCACTGTGTAAAGTCTGGCAGCACAACATTACTCTACTATGAGCCTTGAGCCACTGTGTAAAGTCTGGCAACACAACATTACTCTACTATGAGCCTTGAGCCACTGTGTAAAGTCTGGCAGCACAACATTACTCTACTATGAGCCTTGAACCACTGTGTAAAGTCTGGCAGCACAACATTACTCTACTATGAGCCTTGAGCCACTGTGTAAAGTCTGGCAGCACAACATTACTCTACTATGAGCCTTGAGCCACTGTGTAAAGTCTGGCAGCACAACATTACTCTACTATGAGCCTTGAGCCACTGTGTAAAGTCTGGCAGCACAACATTACTCTACTGTGAGCCTTGAGCCACTGTGTAAAGTCTGGCAGCACAACATTACTCTACTATGAGCCTTGAGCCACTGTGTAAAGTCTGGCAGCACAACATTACTCTACTATGAGCCTTGAGCCACTGTGTAAAGTCTGGCAGCACAACATTACTCTACTATGCGCCTTGAGCCACTGTGTAAAGTCTGGCTGCACAACATTACTCTACTATGAGCCTTGAGCCACTGTGTAAAGTCTGGCAGCACAACATTACTCTACTATGAGCCTTGAGCCACTGTGGTGCAGTGGTTACACAGCCTTTCCTCTACAGGGAGCCAGGTTTTCCTGTGTCTACCCTGCAAGGCTGTTCTCACTGAGCCTGTACGTTGTCAAGGTTTTTCTAAGGTTTTGATCAGTAACCATGGTCAAATAGTTTTCCATGGTGTACTGTCAATTTAGGGCTAAATAGCACTGCATTTTGCTTTGTGCTTGTGTTTCCCAATAAGCAATGTAGTTTTGTTTTCACTGTGTTGTAGTTTGTTTTATTCTGATTGATTGGATGTTCTGGTCCTGAGGCTTCAGTGTGTTAGTAGAACAGGTTAGTGAACTCAGCCCCAGGACCAGCTGGGTGAGGGGACTGAGGCTTCAGTGTGTTAGTAGAACAGGTTAGTGAACTCAGCCCCAGGACCAGCTGGATGAGGGGACTGAGGCTTCAGTGTGTTAGTAGAAGAGGTTAGTGAAATCAGCCCCAGGACCAGCTGGATGAGGGGACTGAGGCTTCAGTGTGTTAGTAGAACAGGTTAGTGAACTCAGCCCCAGGACCAGCTGGATGAGGGGACTGAGGCTTCAGTGTGTTAGTAGAACAGGTTAGTGAACTCAGGCCCAGGACCAGCTGGATGAGGGGACTGAGGCTTCAGTGTGTTAGTAGAACAGGTTAGTGAAATCAGCCCCAGGACCAGCTGGATGAGGGGACTGAGGCTTCAGTGTATTAGTAGAACAGGTTAGTGAACTCAGCCCCAGGACCAGCTGGATGAGGGGACTGAGGCTTCAGTGTGTTAGTAGAACAGGTTAGTGAAATCAGCCCCAGGACCAGCTGGATGAGGGGACTGAGGCTTCAGTGTGTTAGTAGAACAGGTTAGTGTACTCAGGACCAGCTGGATGCAGGGACTGAGGCGTCAGTGTGTTAGTAGAACAGGTTAGTGAACTCAGCCCCAGGACCAGCTGGATGAGGGGACTGAGGCTTCAGTGTGAAAGTAGAACAGGTTAGTGAACACAGCCCCAGGATCTGCTGGATGAGGGGTCTGAGGCTTCAGTGTGCTAGTAGAACAGGTTATTGAACTCAGCCCCAGGACCAGCTGGATGAGGGGACTGAGGCTTCAGTGTGTTAGTAGAACGGGTTAGTGAACCCAGGACCAGCTGGATGAGGGAACTGAGGCTTCAGTGTGTTAGTAGAACAGGTTAGTGAACTCAGCCCCAGGACCAGCTGGATGAGGGGACTGAGGCTTCAGTGTGTTAGTAGAACGGGTTAGTGAACTCAGGACCAGCTGGATGAGGGGACTGAGGCCTCAGTGTGTTAGTAGAACAGGTTAGTGAACTCAGGACCAGCTGGATGAGGGGACTGAGGCTTCAGTGTGTTAGTAGAACAGGTTAGTGAACTCAGCCCCAGGACCAGCTGGATGAGTGGACTGAGGCTTCAGTGTGTAAGTAGAACAGGTTAGTGAAATCAGCCCCAGGACCAGCTGGATGAGGGGACTGAGGCTTCAGTGTGTTAGTAGAAACAGGTTAGTGAAATCAGCCCCAGGACCAGCTGGATGAGGGGACTGAGGCTTCAGTGTGTTAGTAGAACAGGTTAGTGAACTCAGGACCAGCTGGATGAGGGGACTGAGGCGTCAGTGTGTTAGTAGAACAGGTTAGTGAACTCAGCCCCAGGACCAGCTGGATGAGTGGACTGAGGCTTCAGTGTGTAAGTAGAACAGGTTAGTAAACTCAGGACCAGCTGGATGAGGGGACTGAGGCTTCAGTGTGAAAGTAGAACAGGTTAGTGAACTCAGCCCCAGGATCTGCTGGATGAGGGGTCTGAGGCTTCAGTGTGCTAGTAGAACAGGTTAGTGAACTCAGCCCCAGGACCAGCTGGATGAGGGGACTGAGGCTTCAGAGTGTTAGTAGAACGGGTTAGTGAACCCAGGACCAGCTGGATGAGGGGACTGAGGCTTCAGTGTGTTAGTAGAACAGGTTAGTGAACTCAGGACCAGCTGGATGAGGGGACAGAGGCTTCAGTGTGTTAGTTGAACAGGTTAGTGAAATCAGCCCCAGGACCAGCTGGATGAGGGGACTGAGGCTTCAGTGTGTTAGTAGAACAGGTTTGTGAAATCAGCCCCAGGACCAGCTGGATGGGGGACTGAGGCTTCAGTGTGTAAGTAGAACAGGTTAGTGAAATCAGCCCCAGGACCAGCTGGATGAGGGGACTGAGGCTTCAGTGTGTTAGTAGAACAGGTTAGTGAAATCAGCCCCAGGACCAGCTGGATGAGGGGACTGAGGCTTCAGTGTGTTAGTTGAACAGGTTAGTGAAATCAGCCCCAGGACCAGCTGGATGAGGGGACTGAGGCTTCAGTGTTAGTAGAACAGGTTAGTGAAATCAGCCCCAGGACCAGCTGGATGAGGGGACTGAGTTTTCAGTGTGTTAGTAGAACAGGTTAGTGAACTCAGAACTCAGGACCAGCTGGATGAGGGGACTGAGGCGTCAGTGTGTTAGTAGAACAGGTTAGTGAACTCAGCCCCAGGACCAGCTGGATGAGTGGACTGAGGCTTCAGTGTGTAAGTAGAACAGGTTAGTGAACTCAACCCCAGGACCAGCTGGATGGGTGGACTGAGGCTTCAGTGTGTAAGTAGAACAGGTTAGTGAAATCAGCCCCAGGACCAGCTGGATGAGGGGACTGAGGCTTCAGTGTGTTAGTAGAACAGCTTAGTGAAATCAGCCCCAGGACCAACTGGATGAGGGGACTGAGGCTTCAGTGTGTGAGTAGAACAGGTTAGTGAAATCAGGACCAGCTGGATGAGGGGACTGAGGCGTCAGTGTGTTAGTAGAACAGCTTAATGAAATCAGCCCCAGGACCAGCTGGATGAGGGGACTGAGGCTTCAGTGTGTTAGTAGAACAGGTTAGTGAACTCAGCCCCAGGACCAGCTGGATGAGGGGACTGAGGCTTCAGTGTGTTAGTAGAACAGGTTAGTGAAATCAGCCCCAGGACCAGCTGGATGAGGGGACTGAGGCTTCAGTGTGTTAGTAGAACAGGTTAGTGAACTCAGGACCAGCTGGATGAGGGGACTGAGGCGTCAGTGTGTTAGTAGAACAGCTTAATGAAATCAGCCCCAGGACCAGCTGGATGAGGGGACTGAGGCTTCAGTGTGTTAGTAGAACAGGTTAGTGAACTCAGCCCCAGGACCAGCTGGATGAGGGGTCTGAGGCTTCAGTGTGAAAGTAGAACAGGTTAGTGAACTCAGCCCCAGGATCTGCTGGATGAGGGGTCTGAGGCTTCAGTGTGCTAGTAGAACAGGTTAGTGAACTCAGCCCCAGGACCAGCTGGATGAGGGGACTGAGGCTTCAGTGTCTTAGTAGAACGGGTTAGTGAACCCAGGACCAGCTGGATGAGGCGACTGAGGTGTCAGTGTGTTAGTTGAACAGGTTAGTGAAATCAGCCCCAGGATCTGCTGGATGAGGGGTCTGAGGCTTCAGTGTGCTAGTAGAACAGGTTAGTGAACTCAGCCCCAGGACCAGCTGGATGAGGGGACTGAGGCTTCAGTGTGTAAGTAGAACAGGTTAGTGAACTCAGCCCCAGGATCTGCTGGATGAGGGGTCTGAGGCTTCAGTGTGCTAGTAGAACAGGTTAGTGAAATCAGCCCCAGGACCAGCTGGATGAGGGGACTGAGGCTTCAGTGTGTTAGTAGAACAGGTTAGTGAACTCCGCCCCAGGACCAGCTGGATGAGGGGACTGAGGCTTCAGTGTGTTAGTAGAACAGGTTAGTGAAATCAGCCCCAGGACCAGCTGGATGAGGGGACTGAGGCTTCAGTGTGTTAGTAGAACAGGTTAGTGAACTCAGGACCAGCTGGATGAGGGGACTGAGGCGTCAGTGTGTTAGTAGAACAGGTTAGTGAACTCAGCCCCAGGACCAGCTGGATGAGGGGACTGAGGCTTCAGTGTGTAAGTAGAACGGGTTAGTGAACTCAGCCCCAGGATCTGCTGGATGAGGGGTCTGAGGCTTCAGTGTGCTAGTAGAACAGGTTAGTGAACTCAGTCCCAGGACCAGGTGGATGAGGGGACTGAGGCTTCAGTGTGTTAGTAGAACAGGTTAGTGAACTCCGCCCCAGGACCAGCTGGATGAGGGGACTGAGGCTTCAGTGTGTTAGTAGAACAGGTTAGTGAACTCAGCCCCAGGACCAGCTGGATGGGTGGACTGAGGCTTCAGTGTGTAAGTAGAACAGGTTAGTGAACTCAGAACTCAGGACCAGCTGGATGAGGGGACTGAGGCGTCAGTGTGTTAGTAGAACAGGTTAGTGAACTCAGCCCCAGGACCAGCTGGATGAGTGGACTGAGGCTTCAGTGTGTAAGTAGAACAGGTTAGTGAACTCAACCCCAGGACCAGCTGGATGGGTGGACTGAGGCTTCAGTGTGTAAGTAGAACAGGTTAGTGAAATCAGCCCCAGGACCAGCTGGATGAGGGGACTGAGGCTTCAGTGTGTTAGTAGAACAGCTTAGTGAAATCAGCCCCAGGACCAACTGGATGAGGGGACTGAGGCTTCAGTGTGTGAGTAGAACAGGTTAGTGAACTCAGGACCAGCTGGATGAGGGGACTGAGGCGTCAGTGTGTTAGTAGAACAGCTTAATGAAATCAGCCCCAGGACCAGCTGGATGAGGGGACTGAGGCTTCAGTGTGTTATTAGAACAGGTTAGTGAACTCAGCCCCAGGACCAGCTGGATGAGGGGACTGAGGCTTCAGTGTGTTAGTAGAACAGGTTAGTGAAATCAGCCCCAGGACCAGCTGGATGAGGGGACTGAGGCTTCAGTGTGTTAGTAGAACAGGTTAGTGAACTCAGGACCAGCTGGATGAGGGGACTGAGGCGTCAGTGTGTTAGTAGAACAGCTTAATGAAATCAGCCCCAGGACCAGCTGGATGAGGGGACTGAGGCTTCAGTGTGTTAGTAGAACAGGTTAGTGAACTCAGCCCCAGGACCAGCTGGATGAGGGGTCTGAGGCTTCAGTGTGAAAGTAGAACAGGTTAGTGAACTCAGCCCCAGGATCTGCTGGATGAGGGGTCTGAGGCTTCAGTGTGCTAGTAGAACAGGTTAGTGAACTCAGCCCCAGGACCAGCTGGATGAGGGGACTGAGGCTTCATTGTCTTAGTAGAACGGGTTAGTGAACCCAGGACCAGCTGGATGAGGCGACTGAGGTGTCAGTGTGTTAGTTGAACAGGTTAGTGAAATCAGCCCCAGGATCTGCTGGATGAGGGGTCTGAGGCTTCAGTGTGCTAGTAGAACAGGTTAGTGAACTCAGCCCCAGGACCAGCTGGATGAGGGGACTGAGGCTTCAGTGTGTAAGTAGAACAGGTTAGTGAACTCAGCCCCAGGATCTGCTGGATGAGGGGTCTGAGGCTTCAGTGTGCTAGTAGAACAGGTTAGTGAAATCAGCCCCAGGACCAGCTGGATGAGGGGACTGAGGCTTCAGTGTGTTAGTAGAACAGGTTAGTGAACTCCGCCCCAGGACCAGCTGGATGAGGGGACTGAGGCTTCAGTGTGTTAGTAGAACAGGTTAGTGAAATCAGCCCCAGGACCAGCTGGATGAGGGGACTGAGGCTTCAGTGTGTTAGTAGAACAGGTTAGTGAACTCAGGACCAGCTGGATGAGGGGACTGAGGCGTTAGTGTGTTAGTAGAACAGGTTAGTGAACTCAGCCCCAGGACCAGCTGGATGAGGGGACTGAGGCTTCAGTGTGTAAGTAGAACGGGTTAGTGAACTCAGCCCCAGGATCTGCTGGATGAGGGGTCTGAGGCTTCAGTGTGCTAGTAGAACAGGTTAGTGAACTCAGCCCCAGGACCAGGTGGATGAGGGGACTGAGGCTTCAGTGTGTTAGTAGAACAGGTTAGTGAACTCCGCCCCAGGACCAGCTGGATGAGGGGACTGAGGCTTCAGTGTGTTAGTAGAACAGGTTAGTGAACTCAGCCCCAGGACCAGCTGGATGGGTGGACTGAGGCTTCAGTGTGTAAGTAGAACAGGTTAGTGAACTCAGAACTCAGGACCAGCTGGATGAGGGGACTGAGGCGTCAGTGTGTTAGTAGAACAGGTTAGTGAACTCAGCCCCAGGACCAGCTGGATGAGTGGACTGAGGCTTCAGTGTGTAAGTAGAACAGGTTAGTGAACTCAACCCCAGGACCAGCTGGATGGGTGGACTGAGGCTTCAGTGTGTAAGTAGAACAGGTTAGTGAAATCAGCCCCAGGACCAGCTGGATGAGGGGACTGAGGCTTCAGTGTGTTAGTAGAACAGCTTAGTGAAATCAGCCCCAGGACCAACTGGATGAGGGGACTGAGGCTTCAGTGTGTGAGTAGAACAGGTTAGTGAACTCAGGACCAGCTGGATGAGGGGACTGAGGCGTCAGTGTGTTAGTAGAACAGCTTAATGAAATCAGCCCCAGGACCAGCTGGATGAGGGGACTGAGGCTTCAGTGTGTTAGTAGAACAGGTTAGTGAACTCAGCCCCAGGACCAGCTGGATGAGGGGACTGAGGCTTCAGTGTGTTAGTAGAACAGGTTAGTGAAATCAGCCCCAGGACCAGCTGGATGAGGGGACTGAGGCTTCAGTGTGTTAGTAGAACAGGTTAGTGAACTCAGGACCAGCTGGATGAGGGGACTGAGGCGTCAGTGTGTTAGTAGAACAGCTTAATGAAATCAGCCCCAGGACCAGCTGGATGAGGGGACTGAGGCTTCAGTGTGTTAGTAGAACAGGTTAGTGAACTCAGCCCCAGGACCAGCTGGATGAGGGGTCTGAGGCTTCAGTGTGAAAGTAGAACAGGTTAGTGAACTCAGCCCCAGGATCTGCTGGATGAGGGGTCTGAGGCTTCAGTGTGCTAGTAGAACAGGTTAGTGAACTCAGCCCCAGGACCAGCTGGATGAGGGGACTGAGGCTTCAGTGTCTTAGTAGAACGGGTTAGTGAACCCAGGACCAGCTGGATGAGGCGACTGAGGTGTCAGTGTGTTAGTTGAACAGGTTAGTGAAATCAGCCCCAGGATCTGCTGGATGAGGGGTCTGAGGCTTCAGTGTGCTAGTAGAACAGGTTAGTGAACTCAGCCCCAGGACCAGCTGGATGAGGGGACTGAGGCTTCAGTGTGTAAGTAGAACAGGTTAGTGAACTCAGCCCCAGGATCTGCTGGATGAGGGGTCTGAGGCTTCAGTGTGCTAGTAGAACAGGTTAGTGAACTCCGCCCCAGGACCAGCTGGATGAGGGGACTGAGGCTTCAGTGTGTTAGTAGAACAGGTTAGTGAAATCAGCCCCAGGACCAGCTGGATGAGGGGACTGAGGCTTCAGTGTGTTAGTAGAACAGGTTAGTGAACTCAGGACCAGCTGGATGAGGTGACTGAGGCGTCAGTGTGTTAGTAGAACAGGTTAGTGAACTCAGCCCCAGGACCAGCTGGATGAGGGGACTGAGGCTTCAGTGTGTAAGTAGAACGGGTTAGTGAACTCAGCCCCAGGATCTGCTGGATGAGGGGACTGAGGCTTCAGTGTGTAAGTAGAACGGGTTAGTGAACTCAGCCCCAGGACGAGCTGGATGAGGGGTCTGAGGCTTCAGTGTGCTAGTAGAACAGGTTAGTGAACTCAGCCCCAGGACCAGGTGGATGAGGGGACTGAGGCTTCAGTGTGTTAGTAGAACAGGTTAGTGAACTCCGCCCCAGGACCAGCTGGATGAGGGGACTGAGGCTTCAGTGTGTTAGTAGAACAGGTTAGTGAACTCAGCCCCAGGACCAGCTGGATGAGGGGACTGAGGCTTCAGTGTGTAAGTAGAACAGGTTAGTGAAATCAGCCCCGGGACCAGCTGGATGAGGGGACTGATGTTTCAGTGTGTTTGTAGAACAGGTTAGTGATCTCAGGACCAGCTGGATGAGGGGACTGAGGCTTCAGTGTGTTAGTAGAACAGGTTAGTGAACTCAGGACCAGCTGGATGAGGGGACTGAGGCGTCAGTGTGTTAGTAGAACAGGTTAGTGAACTCAGCCCCAGGACCAGCTGGATGAGGGGACTCTTTTCTTTGCTCAGCTCTTGGCATGGCTCTTCACTGTATTTTTTTTTTTTTTCCCAATCTTAACTGCTCTTTTAAAAAATATTTTTTTGTGGATATTGTCCTAATTCTGCCCTGCATGCATTGTTTGTAGTTTTCCTCTGGACATGTAAGAGAATCTTACAGAACTCTGCATGCAAGGTTTCAATGGGATGTTTGTCCCATTGGGTGACATCTTGTTTTGCAGGTGGACCCCAAACCTCGCTGCCATAAAGTGCAATTTGTTCAATGACAAATTTAAATTTGTTTTTAAATTAAGTAGAATGCCCTGCATACTTCCTCTCTCAGTTCATTCACTGCCTCATTAAGGTGTCCAGTTGGTCTTATTTTTAAAGTAATTGTAGTGTGTGCATTACTCTATATATTTAAACCTCAGTAATTGTAGTGTGTGCATTACTCTATATATTTAAACCTCAGTAATTGTAGTGTGTACAGTACTCTATATATTTAAACCTCAGTAATTGTAGTATGTGCAGTACTCTATATATTTAAACATAAGTAATTGTAGTATGTGCAGTACTCTATATATTTTGTACCAATTGAGATATATTTTGAGATATATTTTGTACCAATTTCGCTCTAGTGAATTTGAGCATCTCATTTAGGATGACATTAGGTCTGCATGCATTTTAAATGTGAGGGTCTGAAGTTTCTTATACTCAGGAGTTTGGGCTCCTGAGTGGGTCAGGGGTCTAAGGCACTACAGACCCTGGTTCAATACCAGTCCCATAGGGCTGCGCATCAATTGGTTACGTGTTTGGCTGGTGTAGGCCGTCACTGTAAATAAGACATTCTTTGTTAAATGACTTGCAGAGTTAAATGAAGGTTAAATAAAGCATTATAGAGCTCCTGGTCTGGTGATTGGTCAGTAATGGTCAGTTTGATTGGTCAGTAATGGTCAGTTTGATTGGTCAGTAATGGTCAGTAATGGTCAGTTTGATTGGTCAGTAATGGTCAGTTTGATTGGTCAGTAATGGTCAGTTTGATTGGTCAGTAATGGTCAGTTTGATTGGTCAGTAATGGTTAGATTGATTGGTCAGTAATGGTCAGTTTGATTGGTCTGTAATGGTCAGTTTGATTGGTCAGTAATGGTCAGCTTGATTGGTCAGTTTGATTGGTCAGTAATGGTCAGCTTGATTGGTCAGTAATGGTCAGTTTGATTAGTCAGTAATGGTCAGATTGATTGGTCAGATTGATTGGTCTGTAATGGTCAGTTTGATTGGTCAGTTTGATTGGTCAGTAATGGTCAGTTTGATTGGTCAGTTTGATTGGTCAGTAATGGTCTGATTGATTGGTCAGTTTGATTGGTCTGTAATGGTCAGTTTGATTGGTCAGTAATGGTCAGTTTGATTGGTCAGTAATGGTCAGTTTGATTAGTCAGTAATGGTCAGATTGATTGGTCAGATTGATTGGTCAGTAATGGTCAGTTTGATTGGTCAGTTTGATTGGTCAGTAATGGTCAGTTTGATTTGCCTTTATATATTTTATAACACGGTTCAACTTGTCATGAATTTGTTCTGCATCACTTTGAACAGTGTTGTAGAGAGTTCTATAATGGGTTATTAGTTTATAATGGGGTATTAGTTTAGAATGGGGTATTAGTTTATAACGGGTTAATAGTTTATAACAGGTTAATAGTTTAGAACGGGTTAATAGTTTATAACGGTTATTAGTTTATAATGGGGTATTTGTTTTATAATGGGTTATTAGTTTATAATGGGGTTTAGTCTATAATGGGGTATTAGTTTATTACGGGTTATTAGTTTACAATGGGTTATTCGTTTATAATGGTTGTTAGTTCATAATGGGTTATTAGTTTATAACGGGGTATTAGTTTATAACGGGTTATAAGTTTATAACGGGTTAATAGTTTATAACGGGTTATTAGTTTATAACGGGTTAATAGTTTATAATGGGGTATTAGTTTATAATGGGTTAATAGTTTATAACGGGTTAATAGTTTGTAATGTGGTATTAGTTTATAATGAGTTATTAGTTTATAATGGGTTATTAGTTTATAATGGGTTATTAGTTTATAATGGGTTATTAGTTTATAACGGGGTATTAGTTTATAATGGGTTATTAGTTTATAACGGGTTAATAGTTTATAATGGGGTATTAGTTTATAGTTTATAATGGGGTATTAGTTTATAATGGGTTAATAGTTTATAATGGGTTAATAGTTTATAACGGGTTATTAGTTTATAACGGGTTAATAGTTTATAATGGGGTATTAGTTTATAATGGGTTAATAGTTTATAACGGGTTAATAGTTTGTAATGTGGTATTAGTTTATAATGGGTTATTAGTTTATAATGGGTTATTAGTTTATAATGGGTTATTAGTTTATAATGGGTTATTAGTTTATAACGGGGTATTCGTTTATAATGGGTTATTAGTTTATAATGGGTTAATAGTTTGTAATGTGGTATTAGTTTATAATGGGTTATTAGTTTATAATGGGTTATTAGTTTATAATGGGTTATTAGTTTATAATGGGTTATTAGTTTATAACGGGGTATTAGTTTATAATGGGTTATTCGTTTCTAATGGGTTATTAGTTTATAATGGGTTATTAATTTATAATGGGTTATTAGTTTATAACGGGGAATTAGTTTATAACGGGGAATTAGTTTATAACGGGTTATTAGTTTATAATGGGTTATTAGTTTATAACGGGGAATTAGTTTATAACGGGTTATTAGTTTATAATGGGTTATTAGTTTATAATGGGTAATTCGTTTACAATGGCTAATTAGTTTATAATGGGTACATACTGTATGTCAAGGTTTTATATCGCTAATTCCTCTTGTTTTGATTTTATTTTTAGGTTTCTCCAATTTTGCCAGAAGTTGTTTGTGTTTATGGACTGGGACAGCAGGTAGTCTAGTGGTTAGAGTGTAGGGGCGTCAGGTAGTATAGTGGTTAGAGTGTAGGGGCAGCAGGTTGTCTAGTGGTTAGAGTGTAGGGGTGGCAGGTAGTCTAGTGGTTAGAGTGTTGGGGCGGCAGGTAGTCTAGTGGTTAGAGTGTAGGGGCAGCAGGTAGTCTAGTGGTTAGAGTGTTGGGGCGGCAGGTAGTCTAGTGGTTAGAGTGTAGGGCAGCAGGTAGTCTAGTGGTTAGAGTGTAGGGGCAGCAGGTAGTCTAGTGGTTATGTTGGGGCGGCAGGTAGTCTAGTGGTTAGAGTGTAGGGGCAGCAGGTAGTCTAGTGGTTAGAGTGTAGGGGCAGCAGGTAGTCTAGTGGTTAGAGTGTAGGGGCAGCAGGTAGTCTAGCAGGTAGTCTAGTGGTTAGAGTGTAGGGGCAGCAGGTAGTCTAGTGGTTAGAGTGTAGGGGCAGCAGGTAGTCTAGTGGTTAGAGTGTAGGGGCAGCAGGTAGTCTAGTGGTTAGAGTGTAGGGGCAGCAGTTAGTCTAGTGGTTAGAGTGTAGGGGCAGCAGGTAGTCTAGTGATTAGAGTGTAGGGGCAGCAGGTAGTCTAGCAGGTAGTCTAGTGGTTAGAGTGTAGGGGCAGCAGGTAGTCTAGCAGGTAGTCTAGTGGTTAGAGTGTAGGGGCAGCAGGTAGTCTAGTGGTTAGAGTGTAGGGGGGCAGGTAGTCTAGTGGTTAGAGTGTAGGGGCAGCAGGTAGTCTAGCAGGTAGTCTAGTGGTTAGAGTGAAGGGGCAGCAGGTAGTCTAGTGGTTAGAGTGTAGGGGCGGTAGGTAGCCTAGTGGTTAGAGTGTAGAGGAGGTAGGTAGCCTAGTGATTAGAGTGTAGGGGCATCAGGTAGCCTAGTGGTTAGAGTGTAGGGGCGGCAGGTAGCCTAGTGGTTAGAGTGTAGGGGCGGCAGGTAGCCTAGTGATTAGAGTGTAGGGGCGGTAGGTAGCCTAGTGGTTAGAGTGTAGGGGGGGCAGGTAGTCTAGTGGTTAGAGTTTTATGGGCGGCAGGTAGTTTAGTGGTTAGAGTGTAGGGGCGGCAGGTAGCCTAGTGGTTAGAGTGTAGGGGCGTCAGGTAGCCTAGTGGTTAGAGTGTAGGGGCGGCAGGTAGCCTAGTGGTTAGAGTGTAGGGGCGGTAGGTAGCCTTGTGGTTGGAGTGTAGGGGCGGCAGGTAGCCTAGTGGTTAGAGTGTAGGGGCGGCAGGTAGCCTAGTGTTTAGAGTATAGGGGAGGGGTAGGTAGCCTAGTGGTTGGAGTGTAGGGGGGTAGGTAGCCTAGTGGTTGGAGTGTAGGGGCGGTAGGTAGCCTAGTGGTTAGAGTGTAGGGGCAGCAGGTAGCCTAGTGGTTAGAGTGTAGGGGCGGCAGGTAGCCTCGTGGTTGAAGCGTTGGACCAGTAACCAAAAAGTTGCTAGATCTAATCCCTGAGCTGACAAGGTAACAATCTGTCAAGGCAGTTAAACCCCCTGTTCCTAGGCTGTCACTGTAAATAAGAATTTGTTCTTAATAAACTGACTTTTGAGTTTTAAAGTCTCACAGCAATGAAGGCCTTTTGCCTGAATATATAGTTGATGTTTTGTTCTGCCAGATTGATGCCTTCTTCACTGTGAGTGGATGTGCTCTCCAGGAAGTTATTTAAGACTGTCTGGATATGTTGGTTACTGGTTGCTGTCTGCTATTTTTCTGTGCTGTTTTGGGCCCATCTGTATGAATGTCTGATGTTGTACAGCTTACTGGGCTGTGAATGTGTGGTTGTTTCCATGTCTGTTCTTCTGAGGAACACCATAACGTGTCTGTGATCAGACAGAGGTGTTCGTGGCTTGATAGTGAATGAGCTGAGAGAGAAGGGGTCCCTGTCTGTGATCATATAGTCTACTCTACTGTGGCCAAGAGGTGAGCAGTAGGTGAATCTCCCCAAAGAGTCCCCCCCATAACCTATCATTGACAAAGTACAGACCCAGGCTTCTACAGAGCTGCAACAGATCCCTTCCGTTCTTGATGACGGTGCTGTCACTGTTGTTTCTATGGGGCAGATGAAGACAGTTAGAAACAGTACGGCCTGTAATAAAGCTGTCCCCTCGTGTGCTCGTTAGATCAGGTAGTGTTCCTGAATTTGTGTCCCCACAGATGAGGACATTTCCATGGGCCTGCAAATGGCAGGTCTCTTCCTCAAGGGTGGGGAATATCTTCTTTGAGTTACAGTGCCTTGCTAAAGTATTCGGCCCCCTTGAACTTTGCCACATTTCAGGCTTCAAACATAAAGATATAAAACTGTATTTTTTTGTGAAGAATCACCAACAAGTGGGACACAATCATGAAGTGGAACGACATTTATTGGATATTTCAAACTTTTTTAACAAATCAAAAACTGAAAAATTGGGCGTGCAAAATTATTCAGCCCCTTTACTTTCAGTGCAGCAAACTCTGTCCAGAAGTTCAGTGAGGATCTCTGAATGATCCAATGTTGACCTAAATGACTAATGATGATAAATACAATCCACCTGTGTGTAATCAAGTCTCCGTATAAATGCACCTGCACTGTGATAGTCTCAGAGGTCTGTTAAAAGCGCAGAGAGCATCATGAAGAACAAGGAACACACCAGGCAGGTCCGAGATACTGTTGTGAAGAAGTTTAAAGCCGGATTTGGATACAAAAAGATTTTCCAAGCTTTAAACATCCCAAGGAGCACTGTGCAAGCGATAATATTGAAATGGAATGAGTATCAGACCACTGCAAATCTACCAAGACCTGGCCGTCCCTCTAAACTTTCAGCTCATACAAGGAGAAGACTGATCAGAGATGCAGCCAAGAGGCCCATGATCACTCTGGATGAACTGCAGAGATCTACAGCTGAGGTGGGAGACTCTGTCCATAGGACAACAATCAGTCGTATATTGCACAAATCTGGCCTTTATGGAAGAGTGGCAAGAAGAAAGCCATTTCTTAAAGATATCCTTAAAAAGTGCTGTTTAAAGTTTGCCGCAAGCCACCTGGGAGACACACCAAACATGTGGAAGAAGGTGCTCTGGTCAGATGAAACCAAAATTGAACTTTTTGGCAACAATGCAAAACGTTATGTTTGGCGTAAAAGCGACACAGCTCATCACCCTGAACACACCATACCCACTGTCAAACATGGTGGTGGCAGCATCATGGTTTGGGCCTGCTTTTCTTCAGCAGGGACAGGGAAGATGGTTAAAATTGATGGGAAGATGGATGGAGCCAAATACAGGACCATTCTGGAAGAAAACCTGATGGAGTCTGCAAAAGACCTGAGACTGGGACGGAGATTTGTCTTCCAACAAGACAATGATCCAAAACATAAAGCAAAATCTACAATGCAATGGTTCAAAAATAAACATATCCAGGTGTTAGAATGGCCAAGTCAAAGTCCAGACCTGAATCCAATCGAGAATCTGTGGAAAGAACTGAAAACTGCTGTTCACAAATGCTCTCCATCCAACCTCACTGAGCTCGAGCTGTTTTGCGAGGAGGAATGGAAAAAAAAATTCAGTCTCTCGATGTGCAAAACTGATAGAGACATACCCCAAGCGACTTACAGCTGTAATCGCAGCAAAAGGTGGCGCTACAAAGTATTAACTTAAGGGGGCTGAATAATTTTGCTAGCCCAATTTTTCAGTTTTTGATTTGTTAAAAAAGTTTGAAATATCCAATAAATGTCGTTCCACTTCATGATTGTGTCCCACTTGTTGATTCTTCACAAAAAAATACAGTTTTATATCTTTATGTTTGAAGCCTGAAATGTGGCAAAAGGTCGCAAAGTTCAAGGGGGCCGAATACTTTCGCAAAACACTGTATATGGGGATTCTGAGGGGGCATATATATAGCGCAAAATAACAAATCTTTCTGTCAGTACAAGTTCTATTTTCAGTTTTAACCAAATGTGATAATTACCAATTTTGAGGGGATCGATTAGATTTTTTTTTGGGGGGTTTGTACCAAATGATCAATCCTCCAGAGTCTCTGCCTCTATTGACAGAGCTGTGTTTCTCTCTCTGTTAACAGGTCTGTTGGTGTATGTGTCGATGATGGTGGGGGCTTTCGTGTGGGGCAGCCTGGCGGATAAGATGGGCCGTAGGAAATGTCTGATCTACTGTCTGGCCATCGACTGTGTCTTCAGCTTCCTGTCCTGCTTCGCTCAGGGATACGGTTTCTTCCTCTTCTTCCGGTTCTGCTCCGGCTTCGGGTGAGATGAGACTCTGTTGCTGAGATGGAGAGAGAGATGGTGAGAGGGATGTAGAGACGGATGTAGAGAGGGATGTAGAGAAAGAGATGGAGAGAGGGATGTAGAGAGATGGATGTAGAGAAATGGCGAGAGGGATGTAGAGAGAGGGATGGAGAGGGAGATGAAGAGAGATGGATGAAGAGAGATGGATGTAG